>NW_027120681.1:0-262690 GCF_030686945.1 Centruroides vittatus | reverse complement strand
TCGCAAATTTACACACGACCGTCGCCGTGTCGAGATTACAGGATACTCGGCAACGTCGATCTCAGGGTAGAACCCGAACGGGGAAAAATTCTCAACGGCGTCGACGTCACGACTCTAAGAAAAAAATTTTTTCCCGCCGCAGTATCCAACGTAGGGAAAAATTCCCACCGCCGCCATCTCGGAACCTAAGGTAACATTAACGTAATTTTATTTTTTAACGCTTGAAAAATGAAAACGTTTAAATCGATTTAATTTTTTACAATAATTTGCATTGGAATCTTAGTTAGAATAATGTCGGGTGTACAGCTATTAGGTTTTGTTGCCCCGTGAAGGTGTAATTGTTAGGAACCGTAACATGCGCGGGAAACACTGCTCCCAGTGTTTAAAATCTGGTCCGGGCTATGAGCGGAGATGGAAACGAATTCCACTCGGCCAGTTGGTGGCCGCATTATAATCAAGAAAAAATATTTACAATATTCTGTAAATGATAATTATTGGCGATTATTTTTGCAACAAAGTGGAATTTTGAGATAGATGTAAAATGTGTGCAGCGAAAGAAATACACTTGTTATCTCCACCTTTCAAAATGTCCCGAACTTGCAACAGAATGTTGAAGGCGGAATAGAGCGAACTGTACACCTATTAACGATAAAATGAACAATTAAAGGTTTTTTTTATTTTTTGACGATTTAAAATCGTCATAGCAGCAAAATAATCGCTACTAAACTCGAATTTCTACTCTACACATGTTTCTTATATTTGATAAACTTCAATATACCTTTACCGGAACTCCCTTCGATGCAACGAAAAAACCACCACAACTAAATCCCAGTTCGTTTTCTCGAAATTTTTTCATGAAATCTAACAACTGAATAAATATAAATTTTAATAATCAAAATAAATACGATTATAAAAGTTTTATTTGTAATTATTGAAAATACAATAAATTTACTTTTATGTTGTCTTCTACCGTCAAACGAGCGGAAGCGAAGATCCTTATTTCTTGAAAAGAATCATAAGCCTAAACACATAAAATTTAAAAATGTTATCGAAAATATAATATCGATAAAAATTCTTATTTTTATCGTCAGAACTTACGAATGCCGAAATACGGGAAACAGCAAAAGAGAACAAGAATCCCAGAAAAACAGAAAAAATGGTAGTGAGACATAACAATAGACGCATAATTATATCCAGATCGCCGAAAATAGCATTGTAGATGAAAAAGGCTATGATATAAATTGCTATGCCAAATATAAGGAAAAATAGTTCCTTCCATTTATCATTCATCTGATTTATAAGATCGTAAATCTCTGCATGCTTCGAGATGATTTGGTCCACATCATACTTTGTGCATCTATTTCTGGTTAATTTTAATTGTTTGGCTAACTCTTTGAATCTCTCGAGTATCAAAAGGCCTACTGATAACGCTGCCGGTATCATCCAACAATAAAATGCCATTTTGTAAGTACCAAGTACAGTAAACGAAAGAGAACAAAAAAGTGCTCGAAATGAAGTCGAAGCCTTCTCTACTACCGGAAAGAAACCAAACGAGGACATCAAAGCGTTAAAAATGAAAAGATCGAGAAAAGCAAGACCGAAAAATACTAACATTACCAATTGATACCGAAACAATTTTTCCTTCTCACCAGCGTAACTCGATATTTTCATGTCAAAGCTTATTTTTCTCTTACCGATATGTATGCAAAGAATGCAACCAATATTAATGAAATAAAAGGCCATTTTCAGAAAAGGATGCATTTCTCTACCGTTATATCTTTCAATAGGACTACAGAAAATAACATTCTCTTTAGTTGCAAGATTCTGAAGGATAAATACAATTGTTTCAGTAACCAACACTATCAGAATGCATTTTCTGTAAAATTCTATTATTTTAGATTGTCTGGCGTTCAACTGGCGACAATCGCAGCGTTTGTAAGAAATATCGCCAAAAGCTATAGAGATAGAAATTATGGGATAAAGCATGCAGTAAACGCAATTCTTCGCCATATTGCATCTAACCAGAAGTAATGGAGCTTGTTATTCTATAACAATTCTAAATTACTCTAATGCTGTTTTTTGAAAACAACAACGATTTTTCCTCTCATTCCATGTGCATTCGCTTATATCAGAACGCAAATAAACGAAATAGCTTATTCATCTGTGCGATGTGCAGAATTTTATGATTGGAATGCAATCGATCAATATCAATTCAATTTGAAATGAGTTTTTTTTGCGAAAGAATATTTCTACATTTCTATTTATAAATAATGGAATTCGATTCGGTTTTTAATAATTGCCAAGATGTTATTAGATTGGACTGGTTTCAATCGGTTGAATTAAGAAGATGCAACACTTGGGCAATCTGTCGAAAGAAAAGAGCTTTCGTGGAGGATTTTTGTGGAAAAAACTGGACTCTATTTAGGTGTTTTTATGGAAAACTGGACCCTACTTAGATGTTAAACACGCGAAGTAAACCCAGATAATTCCACGTGGCCTACCCGTTGGTGAGGAGTGAACCTGCGACTAGTGTCCAGAGTTTTATCTACTCGTGCACTGTCTAGTCAAATTAAACAAAACCTTTCTTTGTAGTATTAACAGTAAAAAAAAAATAAATAAAAATTCTGATTTTATTCTCTTATTAATTTTTATTTGTAAAACAATCGCGATCTTTTAATTTAATCGTTTAATAAAATAACGTCGGTAATGAAGAATATTGATATTTATTTACAAGATACTCGAGGTATTTATCTGTATTTACACAAGATCTTATATAACTTTGCAAAAGTGTATTAAATCACACAGTTTGTTACTTTATATAATGTAATATTCGATATATCTTATTATCGTTATATAAGTAGAAATTTTACATACTGCATTTAATAATTTCTTTATTAAAAGATCTTATTTTATGAAACATTTTTAAATAAGTTTAAAAAAGTTTAACTTAAAATAATTAAATAACACAGAAATATACAAAATTCCATTTTTGCAGACTAAACGTAAATTGCTTATTTCTAACACCAAAATTTATTTATTAAAAACGTTTATGCTATGATTCGAATCCATCTTTAAGCCTTAATCCTGTCCCTCTCCTTCGTGGGGAAGAATTTCGAAAAACCCCTTCTTAGTGTGCGTTCTCGTTGCGTACCCTAACTGTGTACCAAATTTCAACTTTCAACTCTTAACTGTTTGGGCTCTGCACTGATTATTATTATTATGTTGGGTTAAGTTAGATATACTCGGTTAACACCGGTGGCTGTGTACTATGCCGGACCAAAGTCAAGGCATAGTAACCAAAACAGAAATTAAAAAAGTGTATCAGTGTGTGTGTCTGTATTCAGGAATTTTCTCACAATATGACATGTATTCAATATAGTGGCCTTCTGTAGAGTGATATATGTGTTTCTATTCAATTCTAATGTGCCTAGGCTTTTGTGTAGTGTGTGTGGTATGACACCTGTAGAGGAGAGAACAACAGGTACAATAAGCACCCTATCCATCCTCCACAGATGCCTTATTTCCTGGGCGAGTTCTGTGTACTTGCTAATTTTTTCAGTGCATGCGTTTTGTATATTGTGAGTGTTTGGAATGGATATGTCTATAATGTATGTGATTTTATTGTGTTTGTCAATGAGTGTGATGTCTGGTCTGTTGTGGTAAATTGTTTTATCTGTGATTATGGCTCTGTCGTAGTACATTTTGTGCGTGTTGTTTTCCAATACTGTCTGTGGAATGTATTTGTAGTATGGTTCGTGGATGTCTACTAATTTGTGTTTCTTTGCAAGCTCTTGGTGTATTATATTTGCTACTTGGTTATGTCTGTGTAAATAATCTGTCTGTGCCAAGAGCTTGCAACCAGAGGTGATGTGTTGTATAGTTTCTGGCATGATGTGACATTTTCTGCATGTGTCATTTGTGAGTGTTGCATCTTTGAGTATGTGTTTTCTGTAGTTTTTAGTATTTATGACCTGATCCTGTATGGCAATCATGAATCCTTCCGTCTCCCCAAAGAGGCATCCCCGAGCTAACCAGCTGTTTGACGCAGTTTTGTCAACAAAATCCTGGGCCAGATCATAAGGATGCCTGCCATGGAGTGCCTTTCGAGCCCACGATTGCTTAATGGTGTCTATGCTTTTTATATGTTGCATTGTGTCCATATGATGCGAGTGTAAGTTTAATGGTGTGTTATTCGAGTCTGCTAGAGTTACTGCTTTATGTAATTGTGATGTTTCTTGTTTTTTGTAGAAAAACTCTCGCAGTGACTGTATTTGTTTGTAGTGAAGGTTAACTATGTCAATCAGGCCACGTCCGCCATCTTTACGTGGAAGGGTTAATCTTTCTGTGGCAGATTTAGGATGATGTTGTTTATGCTTAGTAAGTGTAGTTCTTGTTTTCCATTGGAGTTGCTCGAGATCTGTGTGAGTCCAATGTATAACTCCAAAAGAATATGTGAGTACTGGGATGACATATGTGTTTATTGCTTTAACTGTGTGTTTTGCATTTAACTGTGTTCTGAGAATAGCATTTAACCTACTTTGGTATTCTTTAATCAGTCTTTGCTTTATTTGTGCATGTTCTGTTAGTTTGGCCTGTTGGAATCCTAAATACTTGTAGAGCTCACCCTCTTCCATGGATTCAATAATGTCTCCATTTCCAAGTGCAAAATCTTCTTTCTTCAAAATTCCTTTTTCTATGTGAAGTGTTTTGCATTTATCTAGGCCAAATTTCATTTGTATGTCCTTGGTGTATGAATGTGTGATTTGTAGGAGTTTATGAAGTTGTTTTTGTGTGGATGCATAAAGTTTTATGTCATCCATGTACATGAGATGTAACAGTGTAAACTGTGTTGTTTTTTCGTGTCTGATATTGTAACCATATTGCGTGTTGTTTAACATGTTGGATAATGGATTCAGGGCTAAGCAGAACCAGAGAGGACTCAAGGAATCTCCTTGAAAAATTCCTCGCCTAATAAAAATTTGGTTTGTTTGTATGGAAGTGTTACTAACCCTGAGATGTAGTGTTGTTCTCCAGTGCTGCATAGTGTTTTGAAAGAATGCAATGAGTGATGGATGTATTTTGTACATGTGTAGAATATGTAGCAGCCAACTGTGTGGAACACTGTCGAATGCTTTTCTGTAGTCTATATATGCCATGTGTATGTTTCTGTGTTGTTTGTGTGCTTGCCGTAGAATGACTGAATCTATGAGTAACTGTTCTTTGCATCCCCTGTGGTTTCTACGACAACCTTTTTGTTGTTCCGTAAGAATGTCGTGTTCTTCAACATGTTTGTATATTTTGTTTGCAATACAGGATGTCAATAATTTGTAGAGTGTTGGAAGACATGTAATTGGTCTGTATTGTGTGGGGTCTGTGGTATTGTTGTTTTTAGGTTTCATGTAGGTGATGCCCTGAGTAAGAAAATTTGGCATGTCTTGTGGATTGATGATGATGTGTGTTAGATGTTTAGCTAGTTCCTGGTGCAGTGATGTAAACTTTTTGTACCAGAAATTGTGAATGTTGTCTACACCAGGTGTCTTCCAGTTGTGTGTTCTGTTAACAGTGTATTGGAAATCATGTATGTTTATTTCAACACAGGGCATAGTTGGTATGTTGTGCAAGTTTCTGTTCTCCTCCTCGATCCAGCCTGCATCAGCATTGTGCGTGACAGCACTGGACCAAACAGAAGACCAATATGTTGTGAGTTCTTCTTCTGTTGGTGTGCCACTGTGCTGTGTATCAGTGTTTGCTTTGTTATTAATTTGTCTGTAAAAGAGTTTTTCATTGTTTGTAAATAATTTATTTTGTTGTTTTCGTAGTGTACATGTTTTGTATCGTTTGAGTCTACGTGCTTTGGCAGCAAGTTTTTGTTTTAGTGTATCAATGTATTCTGCAATGCGTGTGTTGTGATGTTTATGTTTTGTGTGTGTTTTTATTTTCTTGAAAATGTTTTTGAGCTGTTTCCTTAATTTGGGTGTTATGTTGTTTTTAGTGTATTGTGTTAGCCTGCCTAATTGCTGTCTAATGTCATTTATTTGTGTTTCTATTCTTCTCTGCCAGGCAGGTTTGTGATAGAATTGTGTTTTCTGTGTATTTGTCTGTGATTGTACTTTCAGTCCATGGTGTGTCACTACTGTGACTGCCCCAGCATAAACTAATGTATGAATGTCTGCGAGTGTAGAAATTGAATGAATGTAGTGTGGTAGTAAGTGAGTGTTTACATAATTTAGTGTTTTTCCTACTTCCTTTGACGTGTTGATTTTTGGTATTCGTGGTCGTTGTGTGGGATCTGTACCTGTATATTTAGTGAGTGTTTCCTGAAATATAAGTGAGAGCGTATTAACTAAATCCAAGTCTATGTTATCAGTGATGGATGAGGAAGTGTCTGTAGTATCATTAGTGGTAATTGTTGTATGTGTGTTATTATCAATGCTTGTTGCTGGATTATCCTGACAGGTTACATGATCTTCATTAATGTTAGATGTTTCTGTCTGTTGATGTATTTGATCAGCAACCTGTTGTTTGATAAGTTCAAGTGTTGTTTGTGGAATAAGGTTGTTGTGTATAATTGTTCTTTTTTGATCAACAACTCTTTGTTCGGTGACAGTGAGATGAGGATACTGTTGTGTGAATCTAAGGTGTAGTTGTTGTCAGTATGCTGTCATGTTTGTTTCGAGTTTTGTGATGGTGTAATAAGTACGGATGATAAACTCGTTCATTTCTACTGTCCATTTCATCCGTTGGCGTGGTTTTCCAGCCTTTGTGGTCTGTGGATGCATTGCCACAGAAACACCAAGGCTGGGTTGGTTCCTCACATCTGTTGAGGGCATTGCAGTAGCCATGCTTGGGCCGGTGCTGCTTTCGCCACCGGTAACCTAGGGAGACTGTGACTTATTTTTCGAACGTGAGCCTCTGCCTAACCCACGAACGCGGACCTTGTTAACCCGGGGGACGTCCGAGCCGGTATCACACTTTGATCTAGTTATTACCATGATGAATATCTCCACAGAATGTGGGCGTGGTCACTCTTAGCTTCATTTCTCCCCATAGACCTTACTGGCATGGGTGTCCCTACCAGGAGCTTATGCTCCAGCCTGCATTGCCCTATGGATCAGTAAAATTACTGGGCTCTCCCACCACGACCAGGTGGTGACCACGGGAGAGTTATTATTATTATTATTATTATTATCATTCATCGTCATCAACTCGTCTCGATTATATATATAGATTTTAAGTTTTTATAACACATTTCCAAATGTTTTATTAAATAAGATCTTGTAATAAAGAAATTAAATGCGGTATATGAAATTTCTATTTATATATCAATAACAAGATACATCGAATATCACATCATAGGAAGAAATAAACTGTGTGATTTAATACACTTTTGCGAAGTTATATAAGATCTTGTGTAAATATTGATAAATACTTTGAGTATCTTGTAAATAAATATCAACATTTTTCATTACCAATGTTACTTTATTAAACAATTAAATTAAAAGATCGCGATTGTTTTACAAATAAAAATCAATAAAATAATAAAATCAGGGTCTTTATTTTTTTTACTGTTAATATTTCAAAAAAAAAAGGTTTTATTTAATTTGACTATACAGTGGACGAGTAGATAAAACTCTGGATACTAGTCGCAGGTTCACGCCTCACTAACAGGTAGGCACGTGGAATTATCCGGATTTTCTTCGCGTGTTTAACACCTACACAGGGTCCAGTTTCCCATAAAAACACCTAAATAGGGTCCAGTTTTTTTTCAATAAAGTCCTCCAGGGAGGATCTCCTTCTTTGGCTGCTCGATCGAGTGTTGTATTTCCTTAATTCAATCAATTCACCAGTCCAATGTAATAACATCTCAGCTATTATTTAAAACCGAATCGAATTCCATTATTTATAATTAGAAATATAGAAATATTCATTCGCAAAAATAAGCTCATTTCAAATTGAATTGATATTGATCGGTTGCATTGCGATCACAAAATTCTGCACATCGCATAGATGAGTAAACTATTTCGCTTAAGTGCGTTTTAATACAAGCGAATACACGTGGAATGAGAAGGAAAAATCGATGCTATTTCTAAACAACAGCATTAAAGTAATTTAGAATTGTTAGAGAATAACAAGCTCCATTACTTCTAGTTAGATGCAAAATGGCGGAGAATTGTGTTTACTGCATGCTTTATTCCATAATCTCTATCTCTATAGTTTTTGGCGATATTTATTACAAACGCTGCGATTGTCGCCAGTTGAACGCCAGGCAATCAAAAATAATAGAATTTTACAGGAAATGCATTCTGATAGTGTTGGTTACTGAATCAATTGTATTTCTCCTTCAGAATCTTGCAACTAAAGAGAATGTTATTTTCTGTAGTCCTATTGAAAGATATAATGGTAGAGAAATGCATCCTTTTCTGAAAATGGCCTTTTATTTCATTAACATTGGTTCCATTGTTTGCATACATATCGGTAAGAGAAAAATAAGCTTTGACATGAAAATATCGAGTTACGCTGGTGAGAAAGAAAAATTGTTTCGGTATCAATTGGTAATGTTAGGATTTTTCGGTGTTTCTTTTCTCGGAATTTTCGTTTCTATCGCTTTGATGACCTCGCTTGTTTTCTATCCGGTATTAGAGAAGAATTCGAGTTCTTTTCGAGCACTTTTTTGCTCTCTTTCGTTTTCTCTTCTTGGTACTTACAAAGTGGCATTTTATTGTTGGATGATACCGGCAGCGTTATCAGTAGGCCTTTTGATACTCGAGAGATTCAAAGAGTTAGCCAAACAATTACAATTAACCAAAAATAGATGCACAAAGTATGATGTGGATGAAATCATCTCAAAGCATGCAGAGATTTACGATCTTATAAATCAGATGAATAATAAATGGAAGGAACTATTTTTCCTTATATTTGGCATATCAATTTATATCATAGCCTTTTTTATCTACAATGCTATTTTCGGCGAACTGGATATAATTTATCGGCTATTCTTATGTCTCGCTACCATTTTTTGCGTTTTTCTGGGATTCTTGTTCTCTTTTGCTGTTTCCCATATTTCGGCATTCGTAAGTTCTGATGGGAAAAATAAGCATTTTTATTAATCTTATATTTTCAATAACATTTTTTAAATTTTGTGTGTTTAGGCTTATGATTCTTTTCAAGAAATAAGGATCTTCGCTTCCGCTCGTTTGGCGATAGAAGACAAAATAAAAGTAAGTTTGTTGTATTTTCAATAATTAGAAATAAAAGTGTACTTGTATAATCGTATTTCTTTTAATTATTAAAATTTATATTTATTTAGTTGTTGGATTTCATGAAAAAATTTCGAGAAAACGAACTGGGATTTAGTTGTGGTGGTTACTTTGTTGTATCGAAGGGATGCCCGGTAAAGGTATATTGAAGTTTATCAAATATAAGAAACATATGTAGAGTATAAATTCGAGTTTAGTAGCGATTATTTTACAGCTATGAAGATTTTAAAACGTCAAAAAATAGGGAAAATTAATTGTTCATTTTATCGTTAATAGGTGTACAGTTCGCTCTACTCCGCCTTCAACATTCTGTTGCAAGTTCGAGACATTTTGAAAGGTGGAGATAACAGGTGTATTTCTTTCGCTGCACACGTTTTAAATTTATCTCAGAATTCTACTTTGTTGCAAAAATAATCGGTAATAATTACCATTTACAGAATATTGTAATTATTATAGTTGAATTTAACGCTTAATTACTGTTAAAAAATTTAAATCGGTTTGAACGTTTTCATTTTTGCGTTAAGTAATTACATAATATGTTCCGTTTAAATGAATGAGAGGTTTGGATTGATGGAAAAAGTCAACGCAATACAAGAGCGATCTGCCAAAGGAGCGTTATTCAGGAGGACTTTTTTTGAGAAATTGGCCCTGCTTTAATTGTTAGACACGTGAAGAAAATCCACGTGGTCAGTCGTTGGTCAAGCGCTATTCAGCGGTTTTCATCGTTCAGGCATTGTGCTCATTATTAGAGCCGGAGTTAAATTTTTATTCGATGCTACAACATACAAGACCCCTTCTTTTTTTACCAAATAATATTGAGATATAGCACAGATATTGAAAATTTTTTATGGAATGTAGCTAAAATTTTACGATGAAAATTTGGAAAATTCAATAAGGTTTAAATTTTCCAAATTTTAAAGGTTGTTCATAGGCCGTTCGCTGTAAATTCGTGCTCTCGCAAGAAATAGCTGGCAAAATTCAGTATTCTTTGTTAACAATTGTTGAACTTTAAATCACATACAGTAAATTATTTACGTTTAAATCATAGAAATTAAATTGACAGTTTTTATATAAAGAGTTATAAGATTTTTCGCTTGTAAAAAAGTGTTGTATGCGAAGGGTAGGTGTGATTGGCTGAAAGTTTACTCTGCCTTCCTTCTACGGTCCGAAAATAGTTCAGAAATGGTGGTCATTTGGGAACTAATTTAGATTGCAGAAATGAGAGATGTCACCAAATTGCTTGATTGTTTTTTATGATTACGCAACGCGACACATGGGCGATCTACCGTGGAGATATTTGCGGGAGGACATTCTATGGAAAAGTGGCCTGTACTTAGGTGTTAACCTATGGGCAGAAAGGACAATTGTTTCGGGTTCCTACCAACAAGAAAAACCATCTTTTATGAGAAAATATTTCTCCTGAAAAATTACTCCGAAGAAAAATGTACGAAGTCAACGCTGTACATAGGGTCCTTAATTCAAATTCATCTGGGCACCACGAAAGTATAACGCGAACGACGCTGTGCGGTCAAGGTGGCAGCCTACCACTCTTGAGGACCCGAGATCAAATCCGGACAGGAAAAAATTCCTATAAATTTTTCGGGGGGTGATCCGACCGGATACGTCAGGTCCCGTCCCTCACCACCCGGCGGCCGCCCTATTGTGGGCCTGACCGAAGCCATGAAAGACTTGCTAAAAGAGATAGTCTTAGTGCCCACAGGGCTGAAAAAGCAAAATAAATAAAGGTATAACGCACCACTCAACTGTCATACAAAAATTGTTTCTTATCACTCAGTCGACCCTAATTTTTTGGCTTTCTGCTCTGTAGGCACTATGAGATCCTTTCCCCCATAAAATAATCGGATAGCTTATGGGAAAACACTTGGGCGTTCCCAGATATTTTCTATGGGCGGAGTGTTGCGGATATATCGGGCCCTGCTCTTCTTCATTCAGCCGTCCCATTGTGAGCCTGGCAATTTTGGCTAGATCCATATGGCCATGAATCGTCCGAGTGATAATTTAAAAAGCCCTCTTAATGCCCATAGGGCAGAGTTAGAAACGTTTTTAAAAATTAGTATTGATTTTCCATAATTCTTATATGTACTATTAAATAATAACGAGTGATAATAAATAGTACTTTATTAAAACGTATAAAAATAAAGAATTGACAAATTATAAATAAACAGCTTTTCGAATACTTTACCGTTACACTTACAATTCCCTAGTGGCGTAATTACGAACTTACTATTCGAATTTTTGAATATATATATATATATAAACATTTTTAAACATAAAAATCATAAATTAATATTAATTAAATTTTAAAAAATTGAATTAAATTAAACTTTAAATTTTATAACAGACATAAATATATTTCCCCGTTCAATATATAGCGCGCACCTATATATACTAGTTACGACGTAAGAATCAATTATATTATTTTTAGTTTGATAATTTTGATCTTATCATCTATCAAAAATGAATCGATATTAGCGTTTTTCGAGGTATAATCACAACACACATGTATCTAGAGGAATGAACACGATACAAAGAAACGAAGGAAGGAAAAAAAATAAATAAAAATTAAAAAAAAAGAGGATCCGGCAGAAGTTCTCGGGGCGTGCTAGCTGCAGTTGACGTCAAACACTATGTTTTCTTCATAGAATTATCCTGTCGATAATAATAATAATAATACTTCGATGCATCGCTAATTTCCGAATCATTCTTAAGAATGAAAATGGGAAAATTGCCCCTTACGTTGTTATTCTCTTTTATACTCTTTAATTGTAATTGTTTCCACGTGAACGAACCGATCGACGAGAAAACGTAAGTGATTACTTTTATAAATGACGTATTTTGAATTAAATGTAATTGATTAATTTATAAATTAATGCACGTGTCTATTGTTATTTAACGTTTGGTTCGCGAATGTCTGCATTTCCTGCATACATTCGTGTATTGCTGTTAATATTATATTACTGTGATATAATTTTACTTCGTGTAAATGAAATTTCTGTATTTTAATCTCACGATTCGATGTTTAATATACACTTTATGTGATTAAATGTTTAAAAAATTTTTGCATTAGCACGGATATTTTAAACATTCAGAAGACTTTAGACACCCCTTTATATAATTTTATGACGTCATAAACTAATAGAGTTTAATTGCTGCAATGGAAATATTTATAAATTATGATGTAGTACCTTTCAATGGCAAAATTTCTTTATTTTTTGCCAATTTAGTGGCCTGGCATGTTACAGAAATCTTTATGGAGAAAAGAAAAAGAGGAGTGCAATTCAATTATCTCTTGGCAAATTTATAAAGAAAACACCAGATATTAATCAATAAAAAATAAACATTTTGAAAACCCTTTTTGATATTTATTTTACATTGCTCTACTTTCGTACGTACTCCGGGGACCGATTAGGTACGAAAGTAGAGGACCACCTTAGAATATTATTTGGCGATGAAACGCAGCACATATATCATTAAATACAATTTTTCGGTTGGATTTAATTTATTAAATATACATTTTGACTCCTTCCACCCTGTGGACACTAATAAGGTGGCCTGTTTTGAGACCAATCGGACCAACAATGAGGTGGCTTGACATACCTGGGACGGATCACCACTAAAAAACTTATGGAGTTTTTAACACCCGGATTCAATTCTGGATCCAGGTGCCTTAACTGCTTCAATAATTTGAACCACAGAAATATATTAATTTAATATGAAATTAAAACTGTGAATCTTAACAATGAGATAATGAAATAACTTAAGATTCAAAGTTATTAGAACTGATAATTTTATGCTGGATATTTAAATGCAGCATATATCACTATATATTTTTAAATTGCATTTAATTTGAATTATATCCTGCATAAAATTATAAGATGCTATAATATATTAACTTCATACAAGTTGTATAAAAACTTTAAACAGCTTTATACAAAACATTTTAGGTAAATAGCATATTTTTTATATTTATATATATTTTATGTGCATTTTATAAATTATTAATGATCGGACAAATAACGGAAAAAATATACTGTAAATTATTTATTAAATTATATTATATTTTCCCCGTGATAACACATTAAATTATTGTAACGTAGTATCATGAGAAAGTTAATATAGTGAAATTTTTAATGAAATAATATTAACGAATACAAAAATTCCCAGAAGAAATTAAAAAAAAACAAAGATACTGTTTCTTTACTAACCTCTACCTTACTTTTCTTTCTTATTTTTAGACTCTTCTAACAAGGAAAAAATAAGATTTAGAAGTTCTTTATGAACTGTATCATAAATACATTGTAACACATTAAATGTATATTAATACAGTTGCTTATACATTTACAAATCTCCAGTATTACCCAGACTTTCAAATTAAAATTCTTAAAAAGTTTAATAATTTATGCATTGCTCCACAAAACATCATTAAAACATGCTAGAATTCTAATTTGGCTAAGGTATATTGATACACTTTCTAGTTATGGCATTTTTGTAAAAGATTTTTGTTCCTGTTTGTGCTTGCCGTAATCGGACTACGTAAATGCCAGACTTCTCCAAAAGGGTAAGAGGATCCCTATCATTACATAGAATTCTGCAGAGTGATGGCTGTGGTTTGATGGTTAAGTGTAACCCCATGTCTTTTGTAAACTCAAACTATATGTAAAGTAGCAGGCCATAAGTATGAGATAAATGGTTTGGCAAATATTAGCTCCTTGTTTTTGCCACATGAATGGAGACTGGTGGGCAGGAAGAGAGAATTGTGGACCAGGTTTTTGATAAATTTAAACTTGGAATTGTATACACAGCATCGTATCCAGCAACAGCTACTATTTGCAGTTCATCCTGTATCAATACTGGAGAAAAGGGGCATTAGTATGCTCTGTGAATGAAAGCAGATATAGGTGCATTTACGTATTCAGGAGGTAGGAAGGAAGCTCATATAGTACATGGAGATGAATTGTGTACAGTGTAAACTGAATGATTTAATTCATGAAGTAAATAAATCTAAAACTGAAAGACAGTAAGATTTCTTCCTTATCTAATACTTTATATTGTAATCTCTTTTAATATTAATAGAAAGGAGCGTTTTGCATGATGAATTGTTAGGAATACAGTAAATCCTGCTAATTTTGACCCTGCCAACTTGAAATTTCTGTAGTTTTTCAAAAGAATTTGAGTTATATGAAATCCAAGTTGGCAGGGTCCAAATTAGTGGAGATTTACTGTATTTCTAATATTTAAAAAAATTATAATTAGCAAGTGTTTTTAATATCCAGAAATCTTTTTGATACCTTTATTACACTACTACAGTTAATAAGTTACTAAAGATTTACATTGTTATATACTGTACTATCATAAAATTTTTTGAACTCGTTTCCTGTAATAATAAATTCAGCGATGTAACTTACTAAAGCTCGGTAAAACTTCCGTGTGGAAGAGTTCATCAAAGGATAACAAATTCACATAAAATTGGAATTAAAATACTTATTTAGCAGATATAAATAGTTATTACTGATGTGTGTGTCTATACAATATTAGTTTTACCGAGATAGTCATACTATCAGCACAAGGTTTTGCTGTAAAGTATCATAGTATTTTACAGCAGTATTTCCTTGAAGTGCTTGATTTCAGGTATTAAAAGAAAATTTTACATGATCATAAACAAACAATTTATTCAGAATACTGTGAATCAACATTTAACTGAGAACATAAGAAAATGAACCAACAATCACTGCAAATATTTATTGGACATTATATGCAGATAAATTAATATATTTTTCATAAATAGATTTCAGTTTGTCCACGAAGTCATCAATATTTTTCTTATTGAAGCTAGTGGCTTCTGGTGATTGCAATTAAAGCTGTAAATGACGTCCCATAAACCCCTTGTTCTGCAGTCATATCCTGCAGTTTTATTGAAATTCCATGAACTGGGATATGTTTTATTCAAGGCAGCGACAAACTCATATGCCAAATTTCTTACCTGCACTGTTGTCAGGCCATAGTGCATTTTACTTGCACTAAGCAAGTAATTTCTTAACTTTTCTTCTTCCTCCACAAGAAAACCATTCCACAAATGAGGTTAGACTAGAATATTACAGACTCTTTGTCTGAAATGCTATTAAATTTTTTTTACATGTTTTGCTAGTGCTGATTTTGATAAATTTACAGCTTGAAGAATCAAACTATTGGCTGGTGTTGATTTTGTTGGATCTTTCTTCTTCCATTTATGTGGCATTTTTCCTGAAAATAGAAAAAAAGGACTATAAAATTTAACACCACATCAGGAAAATTATTATTAGGGAGGAGTAGAACACTGTCCCATTCCTCTCTATTATGCAGTGTCCCAGTCCTCCCTACTGGAAAGTTTTGTATTATACTTGCTATAACTAGACATATGGTGGAAATAGCAAGAAAGTAAAATAGCAAAATTGTACTATTAAAATATTGCTTTCAATTCTTGTATTAAGCATTAAAAGTTATCTTAAACATAAAATTTTAGATTACATCAGATATTGGTATTAATATTTACCTGGAGTAGTGTAATGTAATTTTCTCTTCTAAAGCCTCTTCTGTTGAAACAATTCATCAGCCATTTTATAAGAAAATACAAGTGCAGCCACTCTCACTTCGGGACAAATAAAGAATTACAATAAATAAATAGGAAATCAGAAAATTCAAGTGTCCCATACTTCCCTTGTCTCCCCTATTGTAAAGTGCAATCAGTTAAAATAATTAATGTCTCTGTTTATCTGAGGAACAGCTAAATTTATGTAAAAACATGTTATGAAAGTAAAATAAAGGATTTCTGTCACTTACATAGCATCCAAATTTCTAAAGAATTGTGAAAACCAGTTTTTATAATGTAGCCCTATAAATATTATTTATTCCTTTTTAATTTCCAAATGTCCTAATTTTTAACAAGTAAACAATTAATAAAGTTTTTAGTAGACTCTTTTCCATATTTTTAGTTGAAACTGTTCTCTTCTTGAAAGTTAGTCTTATTGGAAAACTTGATTATATTCTTCTACAGTCAAACTTAAAGACAACTATTTACTGTAGTTTCATTAATTCTTTCTTGAACCAAATACCATTTAATTTTGAAATCTTGAAGGTAAGGAAAAAATGTTAATGTAAACAATGTGCACATAACTATTACTTGATTTAATCAAACAACCAAAGCACCTAAACTATTAGATTATTATATGGGCTACATCTTTGCTATTAATTAAATGAAATAATGTAGTGTAATAACTTAAATGTTAATAAAGTGGTAAGGAATGGTGCCTAAAATGTCTGGGAGGTCTACCTCCTCCACATTGGCATAGCCAGGATTTTGTTATGAGAGGGGCCTAGTAGAGGCTGTAATTTTCTGGGAGGGGCACCGGGTTAACTGGGGGGACCGTGCCCACCCATGCCCCTTCCTGGCTACGCCCTCCAAAAATTCCAGGGGTTTTTCGATCTGACTGAATTTGTCCAGGGATTTCCAGATCTTTGGTAGGCTGATGCTTTTAACCTCTTTGCCATCTGGCTATCAAGAAACTCTGTATTGCTCTAATCATTCTAATATTAATTATCTTATAACACTAGAATCTGTTTCTTTATTTAAAATTTTTGAACCCTTTTTTTGTCCCAAACAGCTTTTGAGAAGTCATTGTTTAGTTCAGTGGTTCCCAACCTTTTCTAGGATGCGGAACACTTTTGTGAGCAATTTTCTTTAGCGGAACACTTACTTAAGTTAATATGAAATACATAAGCTTGTCATCAGTTATTTTATTAGAATTGAGCATCTTAATTCAAAATCTCTACTCATATTATTAACGCAATTCTAAGACAGGAAAAAATATACTTAAATAACTTTAATGGGAAACTTGTGCCTGATGTTTTTTACATATTTCATTCAGTTTTTATCATTGCCTTTATCTTATTCGAAACAGTAGTACACTCCATAAGTACGAGTCGTACATATATATTTAAGTTTATGAAAATTTTATGATTTTAATTTTTTGATATTCGGCGGTTTGAATACGATTGTACACTTTCCGATTTGCGACTAAATCTGTGGAACACTTGGGCGATGCTTACGGAACACCAGTTGGGAACCACTGGTTTAGTTCTTTCTTAATAAATAGCAATATATATATTGCATATTGCATATACATATATATATATTTATAAGGTGACCAGCCGTCCTCTTTCAGGGAGGACAGTCCTTCTTTTGTAAGGTCTGTTCTCCCCCAAAAAGTGGGGATGAACATGTGACAAAAGTGTGGTACAGTGTGACGAGATGCGATTACAAGATGCACGAAAGACCTCAAGAGCGTGTGCCACACGCAAGTGGCTTCATTTACTCCTTACAGAAACAC
The DNA here is from genome assembly GCF_030686945.1 of Centruroides vittatus. NCBI lineage: Eukaryota > Metazoa > Arthropoda > Arachnida > Scorpiones > Buthidae > Centruroides > Centruroides vittatus. The sequence continues at coordinate 245,049 of NW_027120681.1, read as the reverse complement.
AACACGGCACATACACATGCAGTAGAGACTATTATATTATATTATCGTTGCCATGAATAAAATGTTTCTTTTATTTATAGTATTTTTTCCTTCAATTTATTTGTGTCCTCCTTTTCATTGTAAAAAAGTTGGTCACCTTAATATTTATACTCATGAGAATTATTGAATTGCAAATGTTTTTGAAAATAAAACAGTTCTGTACTGTATAATTTTTATCATTTTCTATTCCTTGTATAGTTCAGCCTCTCAGTTTGTAACAGTATATCATAAAACACTAAAAAAAAAAAAAAAACAAAAAGTAGAATGTATAAAAACTCTTAAAGTAAGAACTTGAATATTTTTCAATATTAAATGCTTTTGAAATTTTATTCCAATATTAGAAGATTAAAATACTTAACAGGTATAAATCCAGAATATTTTAAACGGTGCTACTGAGAAATATTTTGCCAAGTTTTCTTATATAACTGTTAAAATTTATTATTGAATTCAGTAGATATAGTAATGTAAAATTAGAAGTTCAGCAGTTATAGTTTAGAAAAAAAAAAAGTTAACTTTTTTGTATTTTTTGATTTAATTTTTTTATTTAAAGAGGCAAATTGCAGTATTTCCCAATTCTAAAGTTCTGTTTATACTAAGATAGCACAATTTGCTTTGCTGCTGACATTTCCAGTCTTCTGTCTTTCCTTTCTTTATAGAAACATTTCAATGATATGTCTTTTATTCTAGAAAAACAATTGTACTGCCACTAATTGTAATAAACAAGAAAAAGTTGAATATTTGAAAGTAATTTTAATTTTTCGAACTAGGATGATGTAGCCAATTCCTTTGTCTACTGTTGTTTCCACTTTTTTGTTTGGTAAACTATGAAACGATTTATCATTCTTTTGTTGGTTGAACAGCCATATACATAATACTGAAAAACTTTTCAATAATAAAAATAACATAACATTGAAAGAAATACCAGAAAGTTTCTAAAACTAGGGAAAAATAGCCAACAGGAATATCACTACAATTGATAGGCAATTTAAATTACTGGCAAATGTTTAGAAAAGATTGTTGTACTTAGTTATATACATAGTTTTATTCCATGCCCATTTAGTATGCTCCTGATACTTAACAATATAATTTTGCATTTTAAACATTAGAATGTTAACATTTTGTTACTTTTTTCTGATATTTAAATTCAATTCCAAGTGCAGAAACTCAAACAGAAAAATTGTGTTTGTATTTCTTTCGGATGACAATTAAATTCATGTTTTTTGGTACTTTTACTGAAAGCTTTTACATAAGAAACTCAACCTCTCCTTGACACTGGGATATGAAATACTAAATACTAAATGACACTGGGATTGAAAACTAAATACTAATACTGGGATTTAGTATTTCAATCCCAGTGTCAAGGATTCTTGTTCAAGGATTCCTGTCAACAATCCCTGTTACCGGTGTAATTTGCGTGAAAAACCTTCCTTTCACAAACATTTTCAAACTTTTGAGATAGCTCTTCCTCAGGCAAAGAAATTCCGTTGGAATGCTTAACAGAAAACCGAATATTCGCATAACGGAACTCGTTCCATTATGTGAGTATTCGGTTTTTGTTTAAATATCCACGTTCCATTTTTCGAAGCGTTCCAATGGAATTTCTTTGCCTGAGGAAGAGCTATCTCGAAAGTTCGAAAACGTTTGTGAAAGAAAGGTTTTTTCACACAAGTTACACCGATAACAGGTTCCAGATTTAGAAAGCTTTTACTTTATTTTGTTCAGTAAAATCATCCTGTTTTCTAAACATTTTTTCTATTAACTTGTTTTGAATCTTAAAATAAGTTGTGTGAAAACCAGAAACTTTAAGAATATATGTTCATATAATAATTGATTGCTGAGTTGTTAACATATACTATTCGAAATCAAAATTCAATTATCTGAATTACATATCCAATAAAAGAAAGAACCAGGATCCAGTAAAAAATGTATTTGACTCTTTCTTAAGTAAAATTCAACCTACATTCTTTGGTAATATGCTGAATACTTATTGTAATCATCAGCTACAAAATATGACGTGATTCAAATTACTTATGATTTTAAGATTATTATTTATACTAGCAGGTAAGCCAGGCGTTGCTCAGGCAACAGTAACGATAGCGTAGATTTGTTAGATCACGTGAGTGTATGGCCAACGAAAGGACAAAAAATACAATAAAACAAAACTTTAATTCTAATGTAATAGAAAAAAAACAATTATCTACAAAACACTTTTTCTTCTCGCATGATGATACACAGGATTCTTTCACGACTCCGACTCGGGACCTCACACGTGCGTAGGCAAGGAGGAGTAGACAAAGAAAAACAAAAAAAAAACACGTGGTTTACACAAACGAAGCGCAACTCACTGATAGCGAGTTACAATGGAATATTAACCCCGAAATGTTATAAACTAAGACTAAAACTAACTTACAAACTATATAGAGAAAAAGGAAGAGTTAGATAGATATAGAGAAGTATATGAAAGTATAGGGGGTACCCAGGATAATGATGCGTCCTTGAAATCTTCGGGTCGGGGAATTATATTTAGACACTGGCTACTATTCTTCGTCTTTTCCGGTCGTATCTCTGTTCCGCTGAACGAGCCGTTCGGATTCTCTCTCCACGTCTGCTCCGTCTCAGCTCCAAACCAAGAATGACCGTTACTCCCGTTCTTGTGCCTCAGGGTCTTTTTACTCCTTTGTCCTTCTCCTTACTTCTTGGAAAAGGACTGCCCCACCCGCAAGGAAAGTGAAAATAGAAAGATCGAGAAATAAGGGAAATAAAGAACAAAGAATTGAAGGATTAATATTAGGCTTATGACTATCGCGTATATACAAAATTATGACGTACCGTCACAGATTAAGATTATTACGTTTAAGTCAACCTTACCCGTTTTCACAGAATGCAAGAATTGGGTGCTCCTGTTTCCAGACTAATTAGAGAATTTTTAGACGGGTCTAAAAATATGTTTGATTTCCTGCAAAAACGAAAAAACTGCATCTGCGTCTTGCACGTCGCTTTCTCTTAACACTTCCATTGTTGATGGAAGTGTTAAGCCTTAATCCTGTCCCTCTCTCCCGTGGGAGGAATTTTGAAAAATCCCTTCTTAGTGTGTGTTCTCGTGACGTACCTTATGTACCAAATTTCAGCTCCTAACCGTTTGGGCTCTGCGCTGATTATTATTATCATCAACTCGTCTCGATTATATATATATACAGATTTAGAGTCTTAGTTATTCTTAATGGGTTTTTAAGAGCATCTTAATGTTTTTATTCATACATTTTTCAATTAAATACTGTTTAGCGTTCTCAACATCAATAGATCAGTATTCATATTGAGTATTTTAAGCATCTTTTAATTGGCAGCTTCAAGTATTATGTATTACAACTTTGACTGAAGTTAATGTTTAATCTCGTTAGAGCAATTATAAAAATTATTTATGTATATTTCCTGTAATAATAACAAGTTGTCTACAATTTATTGACTAGATTAATGCATAGAATAAAACAAAAGCAAAAAAGGCACTCTTCACCTAAAAAATATTTAGAGGCATAAAATCCGAGAATAGAAGCAGCCACAGAATATGATCATTAAAGCTTATCTATCAACTAGGAAACTTGTTCTCTAAGAATTTCAGCTTATCCAAGTAATGTCAGGTTTCCTTGTTTTTACTTGAAAGGAAAATACCCCAAAAACTTATAGATTAAAACTTTGAGTTGCTATATTCAATATAAAAATTTGCTTTATGATATCTATTCTGATTAATTACTTTCCCAGCTCTGTTATATATAACAGAGGGAAAGTAAGGTAATTGGTCAAAAAATGACCCCCAAGATTTTTACATTTTTGGACTCGGGACCTAGAAATGCTGAGAAATGCAAAAAAATTTGGAGGGTTTTTTCCTGTATATATGGTATTAGTGTGTGAGGGGGTGCAAAATTTTGTTTACCCTCTTTGAAGCTTAATAAATTCTGTGCTTTGTCAAAAATTTTTGAAATTTACAGGGAGGTTTATTTATTAGGGAATTGATGCTATTAAATTTTGGTGGTTAAAGGTTGACAGCATGGAGAGATACAAGGGGGTCACGTGTATCTCCGGTAGGGTCAGACTTAATAATGATTTACATGTTATTACCGTTTACAATTTTTTTATAAAACCCATCTCTACCCTCAAAATTAAGCCTTTTGTTATTTTATAATAATTAAAAATATAAAAAGCTTTTAAAATAAAATATCATAACAGATGGCACCATACACAGTTTAATCATTGTCAGAAAAGTTAAGCAACTTATTGCTAAATTTTTTTTTATTAAGCTTCCTAATTTAATCAACAAATTGTATACACCCTGTATTTTATATTTATTTTCACATATTTGATTTTAAATATACAAGATATCTTCAAAAAGTTTGTGGAAAAGTTGTTTATTTTCTTAGTGAATAAAACTACACACATTTAGATGACATTATTTGTGAGAATCTGGGGTTAAGAGAAAGTTGTCTCTCGCCTGTGTTCGGCTTCGGATCGGAGAGACCTGCCCAGAGCATCACTGGATGGGATGATAGTAATATTTTGTTTTGTCAACAGGAAGTTCTTACGATCTTCCTTTTGATTTTTCCTGACACCAGCCTAATTAGTGCATTAATCATGTGATATATTTTTATATTATTTTCCGAGGGGGAGGATTATGGACTCCTGATAAGACTTTGGCAAATATTTGAGATCAACAAACTAAAACAATATTTAATGAAGATAATGAATATAAACATACAAATATGTGATTACATGTAGACAGTTTCTATAGTCCTTATCTAAACACAAGACAGAGAGTTTATAAAAATAAAACTTACCACCTCTGTTGACAAATGTTTATTTTTTCATTGGGCTGTCTCACAATCAGTCTTTGATTAACATACTTCTTATGGAAAGGTTAATTGGCGATTCTCGGCTGATGGAGATTACCTCCATGTGGCAGTTTCTTCTATGGCCGTCTGCCTCGAGTTCAAGATTTCTTTCCCTTTTATTCTAAATTCCTCTCCAATTGAGTTTTAGGTTTGGTAACATCTGACAGGATATTATTTCTGACACAAATGGTCAGATGTCTGTTGGAGATGTGATAACATCTCTCCAAAAGGAAGTTTTACTTCCCTTCCCACGAATTTGACAGAAATGTGTTAATTTTTTCACTAAAATATCACTTTAATTTTACTAATTGATTTAAATAGAACTTATTCTGTCTCACAATTGACATATTGGCCTTCTGCAGCAACACATTTCATAGAGTGATTGTATAATGATTGGAACACATTCTGAAACCCCACATTTGTGATTGTGCGCATAGCACTTTTTGCAGCAGCAATTATCTTGTTGGAACTGTTGAATTTTCTGTCTGCCTCAAAAAGTATGACCAAAAAGACCACTGTGTGTGAACTTGTCAAAGATTCATCAAATAATCCATTCCCTAAGTAAACAGACTGGTCCCTGCTGATAAAATCCAAATGAGATGACTGATTTGGTAACACTAACAATTATTTTATTCACAACACACACACATACAGAGTGAAAAATGGAGAAGAAAGAGAGCTTTGGAAAGCCTGCCAATTGTATATATAGAGCTTGTGCGCCGTCTGGTGGCTTGAGTTTTACAATCCTTAACACCACCCCTCAATTTCAAAAGGTTTACATTATGAAATTGTGTTAGTTATGCATGCATTACACAATCTGATATCTTGAATATACCCAGATGTTTTCTAAGACAAATGAATCTCTTTGAACACAATGGTTTAGTAAAAGTATCTGCTATGTTATCACTCAAGGAAACAGCCTAAACTCGAAAGATTTTTGGCTACTAGGTCTTTAATGAGTGTGCCCTTATATCAATCTGTTTTGACCTTTTTCTATTTTCACAGCTTTTAATCATGCTGATGGCACTTTGATTATCCATGTTCATGACTGTTACAATTTTTCTTTCAGAATTTAATTCTGATATTATTCCTTGAAAGTTGGTAAGTTCAGCAGCAGTTGCTCCAGATGCTAAATATTCGGACTCTGCTGTAGATAGTGCAACAGATTGTTGTTTTTTAGACAACCAGGATATAAGATTATTATTGTAAAAAATTGCATAACCACTTATACTTTTCCTGTCCTTTTTGTCTCCTGCCATCCAAAGTGCTCCAGTGGGTTTATCAAGATGTCTACTCAAGTAGGAAACAGCAAACACAATGTCTGGATGAGTAGTGTGTGCTATGTACTGTACAATAAGCTTCCCACTAATTCTCTAAATGGAACTGTCAAAGTTTTTTCTGAGAGATCAGCCTGAAATCCACATTCCATTGGAGTTAAAACACCTTTGCATTCCTTCATTTTGAATTTTATTTGATAATACTTTTCTTTTCTGCCTCAGTTATTCCATCAGTCTCTATTACTTGTTCACCAACAAGGTCTTTGGTTAATATTACCTGTGGTATCAAAGATGGCGACGGGGAATTTTTTTCCTAGATACTAGACGACAACGGGGAAATTTTTTTCCCTGCGTTTGAGATGGCCGTGTTTCCAGTAATCTCGAATCAGATTCTCGAGTGATAATCTCGAACCAAATTATTGAGTGATAATCTGGAAGCAGATTAACAATGGATAATCTCAAAGTAGAATACCAAGTGATCTAAACGTTAGGGGGCATACCCGTACTATCTGCCACATTATGCAAATTAATAAATTTTCCCATCGCTGTCTAGTATCTAGGGGAAAAAATTTCCCTGTCGCCATCTTTGATACCACGGGTAACATTAACCAGGTCTTTTACTCCTTTTTCTTTTAAAATAGTTTCTACTCGAAATCTCCAGTTAGAAAAGTTTCCATCCCGTAATTGCGGTAAGGTGGTGCCATGTTGCTTTCCGTTGTCTTGACGTTTAGACTGGATCGTAAAAATTTTTACTTTCTTCCTTAACTCATTCGTCAACTAATTTGGTGAAGCTATTAATGTTCTTCTGGGCCCATAACCTGATAAAATCCAAATAAGGAGACAACTGATTTGGTAACACTAATACAGTAGACTCTCGTATAACGTGCTCCCATAAAATGCGAATTCGTACAACGCGACGAAAAAATTGCGACTAGTACTCATACAGCGCAATAAACAGTCCCGTATAACGTGCAAGATAAATTTAACATTTTCACATAGTTTCTGATTTTTTGTTTAGAAAAGCAAATGTATACACTTACCTGTTGTTTATATATGAATAATGAAGCTGATAGTTTAAAGAAGTAGCAGCTTATAAAAAAATAATAATACATACTCATTTAAAGATATAAGAGGAAAATAATTTTATTCAACTTAAAATAAAATTATGCACTTCACTATTTAACATTTATTCACTATCGGAAGTATCAACAAATAAGTTCCACGATGCCGTTTTGTTAATATTGGTTGTACAGTACAGATTTATTGACAACCATTACAATTAACAGACTCCTGAATTTGCATAAATTGATCTGTCCTGTATAACGCGATTTCCTACAACGTGGAACGTATCCCCGCGTTATACGAGAGTCTACTGTAATTATTTTATTCACAACACAAACACATACAGAGTGAAGAATGGAGAAGAAAGAGAGCTTTGGAAGGCCCGCCATTGTATATATAAGCTCGTGCACCCTCTGTGGCTCGAGCTTTACAATCCTTAACACCTGCCACTGTATGTTTTTATTGCCCGGCCAAGATTTGTGAAATGATGTATACAATATTATAAATTTATAATATATATTATATACAGTCAGACCTCAGGTTATGAACAATTTGATTTACAAACAAATTATGAATGCCATATTTGCATTGGTTGCCATATAATAATATGGTTTCTGAACAAGCTACTTGGCAAAGCCAGCCACCTATGGTCAACTTCCTAAAGAAAGTTAAAGAAAGTTGACGGCCAGACCAATCAACAATACAACTACCAATTCACAAGTTAATGGTGCTGAGATTCATCTGGCATCATTAGACGTCACAACATGGATTATTGATGACATTATTCTAATTGGATTTCACTGCATATGTGGGTAAGATACTACTTTTGGGTTAGGGTAAAGCAAAAGGTATCCAGCTAAAAAAATTCTTAAACTCAATATTAACGAATAGACATATCTAGATGTAATTTGACACGCTGAATCGATTGGTATTAAAAAAAGTTACTTATGATCAACCATTTAAAAGTTAGGAACGATTTTTTATTTCTGGCTATTTGCTTCGTTTAAGAAAAACTTTATTAAGAAATACGCAGGCACTCATCGATATTAACAAAACGAATTACTCTAATTCACCATAATACATTCTGTCTACGAGAGAAACGGACACTAAAAATGCTAAAATGGTGTCATTAGCCCGCGAACGCGTGTATTAATGATGAGTGCAGGGACAACTGACCATCTGACGCAGGGAAATTTTCCCTGACCGATGGGGAACATGTCGAGCGTGACGTCACTTCCACAATTCCCTAGACACACGTGTGCAGTAACAGAAATACTTGACACGAAATATAATTATTATATATTATTTAAAACAAAAGTAAAAGTTTACTAACAACTTTAGATTTTTCCACATGTTACTTTGTAACAACATTAACGTCTTTAGCTCTTTATCCCCAGATATCGGCTGTTCTGTGCTATTACAATCAGAACTGAAGCAAAAGGTTTCCAGCTATAATTGTGTTTTATATGCATTCTTTTCTCACTGTTTCTCATCTAGGGGTTTAAATAGTATACATATATCTCACGCTCGTCATTAAAGCCTTCAGAAATCCATTTTATATCACTTATATAGCAACGAACGCTTTTACCCTAGATGCTGGCTGCTCTGTACTACTACCATCAGAAGTGAAGCAAAAGGTCTCCAGCTGTAGCTGGAGACCTTTTGCTTGACTTCTGTTGCTTGACTTGATTTTTTTTTAATACCAATCGATTCAGCGTGTCAAATTACATCTAGCTATGTCTATGTCTATTCATTAATATTAAGACCTTTTTTAGCTGGATACCTTTTGCTTTACCCTAACCGAAAAAGTGAACAATAGCAAATTATTTCTTGTATAAATTATGCATTTAACTCTATTTTTTGTTTTAAATTAAATTATAAACCACAGCACTAGAAACAAAGGAAATCTTACATCGTGGTAAATTGAAATTGAAACTAATGACGTCGCTTGAGTTAAACGGAAAATGTAAACTGTGTGATCATTGTTGTGCCATGCTTCGGCCGATAGTGCACTGCACATCTTTAATCACACGATTTTCGCAAGATTATCCATCTATGTGTGTCTAATCTGTGGAGCCGATAGCATAACTTCACTTTGCAGCAAACTGTTCTTTAACTTTTGCAATTTATCTTGCATTGTGCATTATTTCTTGTTCATTTTATTTCATAAGCTACCCCATGGAACCTAAGAAAGCTAGTGTAAGTGTAAAGGCAAAAAGGAAGAGTAAAAATAACAATAGAGGTGAACAAAGAGATCATACGGAAGCATGAAAATGGCATTTTTGTCTCAGATTTGGCTTTGCAGTTTGACTTAGGAAAGTCATCTGGGGTATACTATAGATTACTCCCTATGGAATTTCGTGTGTTTGGGTATATATCTGAACTCAGGGGACCGAGACGAGTTCAACGATACTCTACTTTTGGACCGGAGACGAAAAATAAAAAAGTTATCATACTTTTTTCCAGCGATCGCGCGATGATAGGGAGTCGCGTCGCTCTCCGCTAAGTCGGCCTCGCTATCGCGATCGGGAGTCGTGTGCTTGCCGTTAAAATTGCCTTTAGTAGACATTTTTCCCTTTTTTTTACTTTGTTCAAGAACTACCGTGAATCGATCACTAGTTTAGCACATGGCGGCGTGTGGTGGCTCCCATACAAGAGGTCAGTCGGGCCGCCATGTTCGCTGCCATAAGTAACATTAACCGAAATGGCGATCGCGCGATGATCAGAAGTCACGTTGCTCTCTCCGCTCTCGTATCGCGTGTTTAACGCTCCGGGGATGACCGTAGTCCGAAGTCACGGTTTGCAGACTTTACCGCAAGATGGCAATACTAGCAACTACGGTGCTGTCTGCATGAGAGCATTAAAAAAGTATGGTAACTTAAAAAGTGTGATAACTTTTTTATTTTTCGTCTCCGGTCCAAAAATAGGGTACTGTTGAACTCATCTCGGTCCCCTGAGTTCAAATATATAATCAAAGTCCTGAAATTCCATAAGGAGTAATCTATAGTACACCCGTCATCTGTACCATTCTCTGAACAAGGAAACAATAAAGGATGCTGATGTTGCCAAAGGAGTGGCTATGATCACCAAGCAAAGATCATAGACTTAGAAGAAGTGGAAAAGTTGCTCTTGATTTGTATTTTGGAGACTATCAGTTGTGAGAAAGCAAGGCTTTTGCACCAAAATTTGCTCAAGAAAATCCCAGGTTTAAGTTCTAAGACTGATGTGTTTAAGACTAGTCGAGACTTCAGTTCGAAAAGTTTAAGAAGCAAAGTGGCATACACAGCATAGTTCAGCATGGAGAGGCTTCAAGTGTGAACAAAAAGATGCAGAAAAGTTTGTGAAAGAATTTGGAGTGTATATGACTACTGAAGATTTTATCTCTCAGCAAGTGTTTAATTGTGATGAAACCAGACTGTTGGAAAAAAATGCCAAACAGAATGTATCTAACTCAGGAGGAAAAGGTTTTGTCTGGACAAATGCCAATGAAGGACAAGCTAACTCTTTTGCTTTGTAGCAGTGCTAGTAGTGATTTTAAGGTGAAACCATTACTCAAGTATCATTTGGAGAACCCAAGGTGTTTAAGAGAAATAATGTTATGAAAAGCAAGTCGTCTGTCATGTGGAAGGCTAACAGTAAGGCCTGGGTGACCAGTTTTTCTTCCTAGTTTGTAGTAACACGAAGTTTTTGCTCCTAGTGTGAGGAAATATCTTAATAAAATAACTCGCCACTGAAGTGTCTGCTTTTGATAGGCCATGCTCCTGCCCCAAGTTACTGGAAGTTATTGGAGGTTAAGTTACTGGAAGAGTTCAACTTCATCATTGTGAAGTTTCTGCCTCCTAATACAACTCCACTGATTCAGCTGATGGATCAACATGTCATTTCTAACTTTAAAAAATATTACACCAAAACACTTTTTTAAAGGTGCTTTGAGGTTACTTCTGACACAGAGTTTACTTTGTAGGCATATTAATGGATAAAATACAGCTAAAAAGATAAAAAAAAAAAAAAGGTTTTGTTTTGGAGTTGGGAATGGATTAATCCATTTTACATTGTTTCTTATGGGAAAATTTGTTTTGGTTTCTGAACAACTTTTATAAACGAATTAAGTTCATAAACCAAGGTTTGGCTATATATATAATATTTATATTCCATACCTGATTGAAATGTGAAGATATTATTGAAAACATTTTATTTCTAGGCAACTATTTCATAATTAAATTGTAGGATAACATGAGGATTATCATCAATCATTTAAATTTGTAAATAATAGTTAAATACGATTACATCTGTTATAATATGAATGTTTTTAAAAGTTTGAATTTATTAAGATTTTTAATCTTTCTTATATATGTTTTAATTTTAGTGTTGAAGAAATGGCTATGAAGCTAAGAGATGAATTGTTAGAGTTTTTAAATAAATATTCTGGTATACATGCCTTAAAAAAGGTTAGTAAGATATCAATGAAGTTCTTAACATATTAAGTTAAACTATGTAATAAATATTGAAAATAAAAATTACTCAAGGAACTTGGCAGTTTTTATTTTCAATATTTTGAATTTTTAAATCATATTAAGTTTAAACATTCAAAATATTCAATAATTAATAAGGGGCTGTCCATAAATTATGCCTGCATTTTTCTTGAAATTTTTACTTTCCCTCCCCCTCTTGTCCCAGTTTGCCCAAGTTTTCAAAACCCCTCCCTTCTTCAGACATTCAGCAAAACTCAACTACCTTCAGAATCATATGCATAATAAAATATATAAATTGTATAAAAGTTAATGAAATAAAACAGATGTCTATTGAAATTCAACCACCCTCCCCTTTGTCATAGAAGAATTGGTTTAATGAAATAACTCGCCCAGGTTCAAGTTTGCAGTTTGACCAATATATTGTTTAAAACACTTTAAATGGAATTGAGCTTTGTTGCTATAGTTTTGGAAGAGGGTGCCAAGATCCCTCCATCAGATGATGATCAAATAAAATGTATCTCTATTTACATACAACAAATTAAATTTATCTTCAGAATTTAGTAAGAAAGACAATTATATATTCGTTCAATAATTTTATACAATTATTTATTACTGTTCTTCTAAAACACTGGTTCTCAAACTTATTTCGACCACCGCCCACTTTGAGATTAAAAAAATTTCTAGTGCCCCCATATTTTTTAACTTGCCTTTTTACATTACCATCTGTTGCGTATCTCAAAAACAGTTGCAAATATAATGTTTAAACATGCATTATTATATGGATAGGATAGATAGGGTGTGATCTACATCCTATTTCTGAGATCAAAGAATGTTTCAATGAGAGGAAATAAAACTCATACTTAATCATATTTAGAAGTATTTTTATTAACATTAAAAGAAAGCTTTGAATTTAAAACTTATCTAATGTGAAGGATGAATCTGATGTATTTCGACCAGTTTGTTAATATCAGGGTCGAATTCACTTAAAATCATCCGTAAGTCGTCGCATTCAGTAACTTGCAGCCGATTTCTGTTTTTAGTTAGCAACGTTGCTACAGCACTAAATCCACGTTCACACAAATACGACGATGGGAATGCTATCAGAAATCGTTGAACAACTGACCATAACTCAGGGTACAGTTGAGAGATTTGCTTCTGCAGCCAAAATTCTTGGTAGCCATTCTTGAACTTTCATTTTTAGCATATTTATGCAATAATGTTACTATAATAAGTTCATTCATGCTATAATATAAGTCAACGTGTTAGAAATATTCAGGTTGTGATCTTCAATAAAAATTAAAAAATGTATAGATTGTCAGCATTTTATATATATATTATAGTCAGATTTTTATAGATAGAATTTGTCTGCCATCGCCCCTCTAGATTTCCTTAATGCCCCCTAATTTCCTTTGAGCCTTCTACTGCCCCCCTGAAAGTCTCCAGTACCCACAAGGGGGCGTTATCGCCCACTTTGAGAAACGCTGTTCTAAAATATGTATGTTATGGCTAATTGAGAGTCATTTAAGGATATTTGGATAAGGTACTTCCTGTTAAGATTAGAAAATTACCAATATAATTACATTTAATTCATAGAGAAACCTCGCTTTGGCCTCTGATTTTGTCCGACTTGTCATAACCCCTGCTATCCCTTCCTATGGACGTAATTTATGGACAACTCCAAAGTTTGAGGTGCCCACTATTACAAAATAAATAAATCAATGGGCATTCAGCTTAACTCACATGACCTATCATTAAACAGGAAGTTTAAGTTTGAGAGCCCAATTTGCCAGACATGAAAAACAAATCTTGTCCATTCTTTTTGTTGTGAGAACATGAGTTAAGCATCACAAGTCTTTTCTCTCTCGTTTATGTAGTACACTGTTGACAATGTTTCTCTATGAAATAAACTTGTGATTTATGTATTAGAACTGAATAGAACTATTTCTTCATTGGATGGTAATCATATGACCGAAAGATTACATAGAATATTCTATCCTTTATATTCCATAAAGCTTATATGAAATTTAAAGGAACAAACATCATCACTAAAACCCGATATATTATAAAGCTACACACCATCCAATGTTGAATATTATTGGGCTAGAATAATATATTCTAGCCTGATAATATTCGACGTTGGTTGGTGTGTAGTTTTGAAATATAAAGAATGGAATATTTATGTAAATACTAGCAAAGTTATCTGACATATTTTAAAAATCAACAATAAAATTTGAAAATTAGAGAGATATTATTTAATCAATAAGTATATTTGTTATATTGTAATTTTATAATGCTAATCATTTAATTTTATATCTTGTACAGTAATAATATTCAATTTTATAATTTTTTATGAACATATTGTTTTTAGGCATACACCGAAGTAGGAGATAAAGTTAAATTGACCGCTTTAGATGGTGAACAAATTGTTTCAAAAATGTCTTCAGATTTATCAAAGAAATTAGAAAAAACAATGGAAGCATTGAAGGTAACTAGATAAATAAACTTTGAAGTTCCTCTAAGCTTTCAATATACAATATGCTTAGAAGGAATTTAAATTGAAATTCTCTAGATGTTAAATTTTAGTTTAGTATATAATCATAACAATTATTTATTACTGTTCTTCTAAAATATGTATGTTATGGCTAATTGAGAGTCATTTAAGGATATTTGGATAAGGTGCTTCCTGTTAAGATTAGAAAATTACCAATATAATTACATTTAATATATAGAGAAACCTCGCTTTGGGCACCTCACTTATTTGACCACTCCTGAAATTCCTTTATAAAACTGCATAAGTTCTAATAGAAATCAAACTCCACATCAGTGATCATTTAAATCTCACTTAAGTGACCATGATAGGAGTGTCTTAAAATGACATTTATCCATGTTTATATGGCCAATATAACAAAAACCCTCATTTCTAAACTCAATATATTGTTTAAAACATTTTAAATGGAATTGAGCTTTGTTGCTATAGTTTTGGAAGAGGGTGCTCCATCAGAAGATGATCAAATAAAATGTATCTCTATTTACATACAACAAATTAAATTTATCTTCAGAATTTAGTAAGAAAGACAATTATATATTTGTTCAATAATTTTATACAAAATCTGATTTGTATTTTGTAAAAATATATCTATAAACTTTTGTGACAATCGCTCATCATAAAGTATTCAATGTCCAATGTCGGACACAATGCCCTTTGTTTGGTACGATTTCTGAATGTTCCATCATCCATTACGCCTGGAGGGGTAATAAACCCAGCAGGGACACGGAAGGGTATAAAGGGTCGAAGGGCCGATGGAAGCACTCTCTTTCTTTCTGTCTGGAGATCTGTACAGACCAACAAAGTGATTGGCTGCATAAGGGGATTGGAGAATGGAACCGTCAGAGAATAAGGAACCTGAGATGAGCTTCTGAGACACCCGTCCATGTACAGTACTTAATTGTATTCGGAAAATATAATGTTGTAAATAATTTTTGCGGATCGGGATAAAAATAATTGTCGCAAAAATCGGAGTAGTAAATGTAACGAATATTGAACTTATGTTAACTCAACCTCAGATTGAGAAAACAAATCTTATAAATGGTGTCCGCAACAGGATTGTGTGTGTAGACAGCAAGAAAGACTTCTCAGTGGAATTCTGTATATCCATCAGATGATGATCATTTTATTTGATCATTATCTGATGGAGCACCCTCTTTCAAAACTATAGCAACAAAGCTCAATTCCATTTAAAGTGTTTTAAATGATATATTGAGTTTAGAAATGAGGGTTTTTGTTATATTGGCCATATAAACATGGATAAATGTCATTTTAAGACACTCCTATCATGGTCATTTAAGTGAGATTTAAATGATCACTGATGTGGAGTTTGATCACTGATCTCAAGGGGGGGCATGTGTGACAATCGCTTGTCATAAAATATTCAATGTCGGACACAATGTGCTTTGTTCAGTATGATTTCTGAACATTCCATCGTCCATTAGGCCTGGAAGGTCAATAAACCTGGCAGAGGAACTGGAGGGGTATAAAGGGTCGAAGGGCCGACAGAAATGCTATCTTTCTTTCTGTATGGAGATCTGGACAGACCAACAAAGTGTTGGCTGCATAAGGGGATCAGAGAACGGAACCGTCGGAGAATAAGGAACCCAAGATCAGCTTCTGAGACATCCATTAATGTACTTGACTGTATTTGATAAATATAATGTTGTAAATAATTTTTGCAAATTGGGATAAAAATAATTGTCATGAAAATCAGAGTAGTAACTGTAATGAATATTGAACTTATGTTAGCTCAATCTCAGATTGACAAAATAAATCTTACACTTTAATCAGCAATTAGCAGTCTACATCACTTAATTAAGAAAAATATCAATAACCCTGATGTAAGAGCTGGTTTAATTATTTAAACTTTTTTGACACTTTAACACTTCTGCATGTTTAGTGACTTCTGTTTAATAAATTTGTTTTCTGAATTCTCTTGTTAAAATATAGTACTTAAATAAAAATTTTACTATCATTTCATAAATATATTGATTTTATCTATATTAATAGATCAATCAGCATATTCAGAAAACAAATACTTACAAACAAATAATTTAAGACAGAAAACAAGTACCAAACAGAATTGTTTAGTAGTCATAGATAAAATCAATATAATCAATCAAAAAAAAAAAAAGCCAATAGCTTTTAATTCTTTAAAATCCACAACAAAACCAGTAACGGAATGTTTAATAAAATCAATATATTTATGAAATGGTAGTAAAGTTTTTAAGTACTGTATTTTAACAAAAGAATTCAGAAAACAATACTAAACAGAATTGTTTAGTAGGCATAGATAAAATCAGTATGTTTATGAAATAATAGTAATGGGTATAATACTTGAATAAATACTGCTGCAAATAGCTTGCATTCACTATACATGTAACCTGTAGTTAAAAATCTATTATTCAGTGTTAATATATTGCCCTGTATGAAAGTGTAAATTACTGTATGTTATAAAGAATGCACAGTATTACATGAATTTTTTATTATTTGTTTACATTACTGTCATCCTGGTTATTCATGGCATTGACTGTGGTCAGTAACTTCACTCTTCTCCTCTTATTTGTTTACTTTTATAATTTGTATTAAATTTTTAGCAGGATTCAGTACAGTATTATAATTACAGTTCTATGTGTCAATTTTGTCATACTCCCATTTGGGTGACCACCTCACTTATGAACCAGAAATTGCATACCCCAAAGGTGATCACATTGTGAGATGTAAGATTTTAAGAAACAGGTTGTGACACAATAAAATCTATATAAACAACATTTTATTCAAAATGAGAACAGAATCATAACAAGTAACTAAAACACAACCCATGATTTCAGCCAAGAAATTTACTCCTGACAAACACTCAATTGCAATACAGTAAAATAAAAAAAACCTTAAAAATGCATATAAAATATTTTAAGTAAAACTGACTGTTTAATCTACTGTGAGGACAAGAAAAGCAGACTAAATACTGAAAAGTAATTATTAATGCCAATCTTAATTATAAGATGAAAGAGGATTTTGATCGATAGAGGGTGAAAGTTAATGATAGAATGGTAAGTGATAGAAAACAAAGGGGTGCAAAAGTCTTTTATTGAATCAAGTACTTTTTAAACAAAAATTGGAACACATGTTCCAAAACTTTTTCTTCTATCAAAAACCAGAATGGGGACTTCATCATCTCTCCAAAGAACCCTCAAATATCCACAATGTCCTATTTAGGGTTTAGTCTTTTTGGTTTCCCTGATCTTAAGGATCCTTGGTCATACAATCATAACCTTCCTGCTACTCGGGGACCCGCATCCTCTCTCTCCAGCACCTATCCAAAAAAGTCCCTCCTTGAGGTTCCACTCCTTTTAAACAGTCCACAAAATTAGTTAGATCAGTTCTTACTTGGACAAGAGAGGGCTCTATCCCAGAATTGGAGCAGACCCTCCATCAGCAAAGAAGAAAGACAACTTGAAGATAGTAGAAGGAAATGAATAAAAAAGATAAGGGGGAAAGGAAAATTAATGTTAGCACATATAAATTATGGCTTACAGCCACACACATAAGCGAGGTTTTACTGCAGTTTAAATATAATTATATTGATATATCTGAAAAGATTCTGATTTGAAGTATTAATATTAGCATAACTCTCAATATACTGATATGTTAGATGAACATTGGACCTTTATAGGATATTTTTCAGGTTTTTTAAATTTAATAAAAATTAATTTAAATATCTGATCATTAAAGTTACTAATAGAGAACAGTATATCTTTCTGTAATGTTAAATTTTCTAATGAACGTAATTAAACCAAATAATAATTAATAATTTACAAAGAATGATTATGTTTTTGTTGAGAAATATATATATATAAATTAGAATTCTTCATAATTAAAATGTTAGACTTATTATAATCATTTTATTTAACTTTCTTATAAACTGTTACTTTTTGTTACGGATTCATAAATTTTATAAATTTTTTTTTCATTTAAATTTAATTATTTGATTTCCAGTAAATGTTTTTTTTATATTTGTGAATATTTGTATAAAAGATATTATTGGAGATAGTGTTGCCATTTTTTCAAAATTGCTGACCCAGACAGCAGGTCAGGTTTGTTCAAACAGAATTCCCTGAAGTATGCACAATGTTATTTTATCATGCGAAGAATAATGTACACGCTAGTTCTAAACTAGTTATAGGAGCAACTTAAATTAAGAAAATAACTTAGCTTTAAAGAGCTGAGAAGCAGAAAAAAAAAGAGGTTGACGACAGGTTGTGACATATGTCAGCGCAAGATGGCGAATTAACTTTCGGTGAGTGTGTGAAGCCTTTCGCTGTTAAAATAAAGTAAATTTATAAAAATATTTGCTAGTACTTTGTTTCATCATAATTTCACAATTTCCACAAAATCCTGGACAAAATTAATTGTTAACCTGGACAATGAATTAAAAACCGGACTGTCCGGATGAAAACCAGATGGGTGGCAACACTAATTGGAGTGAACCAAAAGTTGTGTGAGTTGGCATCAGGAAGTCAAATCATTGCACACACACACTAGTAAATCTCTATAATTAGGACAATGCATTTGTATGATTTATATTTCCAAACAGTGTGTTAGTTTGGCATATGGGTTTGCAATGCACCAGGAAGGTGTGAAGACCAGAATATAAGAATAACGAGATTCGATTTAAATTTTTTATTTTATTTGCCAACCAATTTTTGAAAGTTAGGGTTAAATCAAACACAGAAACAAAAAACGGAAAAATACCCGACAAATTTTCTCGTAAAAATTAATCATAAACCTTTGTTCCCACGGTAATACTTTCTTGTAGAAGATGAGTTAACTGTTGAAAAGTAATTATATCATGTAATTCACCATTGGTCAAAACAGTCTTCCTCCCTTGACGTGCATCGTGAAATCTCGAACCCGAGATCCCGAAATAAAAGGAAAACGAACGATGACGCAACTGGAGAAAAGTTTTGACAACTGTCAAGAGAGTGTGTGTGTGTGCTGTGGATTATCATCTCCCGCCATTGAAGCTGTCCATCCCAATATTCTTCAGTCCATTTGACTCTTATACCCAAGCGAACTCTTGTTCTTCAGACTTTATCAACAAATATCAGGATTACTAAGGTATTTATCCTACTCGCAATGTTTTGTAAACTCTCTCTCTCCAGTCAATAGAGACGCGGTTTAATAATTCAATTTGATAATTTCCAATTATGTTAATTGATGTATTTCTTATCCATTCTAAAATAAATGGGTATTTTTATTTAACTATAGAAGAGTGTGCGTTTCTAACTCCATTATCATCATCCGGAATCCCACGATTCTGAAAATAACGCGTATCTATTCGCGAGAAATTTGATAGATTGGTGTCAGTTCCTGACGTAAACAGGATCCTACGATCCTCGTCCATAAATAAACATTGACCGCTTGATCCCTAGTCATCCTTCCGACAAACGAGGTCGGACCTCAAGGTCTTGTGCCGTTAAGAGGTAGAGAAGATAAGAATCATCTTCCATCTCCTACCCTCGGTTAACCTCACAAAGGAAATGAACTGTCACAACACTGAATCTGTCCAAAACTAATTAACAGGTTGTGATTCAGCTTCTTGTATGTGGAGGGTTGTGAAGCATTTGATATCTGTCTATGGCAGAGCTTGCTAGTTGTTACATAGTGTGTCACAAAATAGAGTTTAGTGTTCGAATACATTCAGACTGTATGAGTAGGATGTTAATGGCTGACATGCTGAACAAAGTGGGTGACACCATTCAAGGAAATCAACACAAGTTTTTAAAGCCTGGAGCATTCACCTTATGTCACCCTGTAATTAACATGTTTCTGGACCACTGAAAAAGGCACTTTATGTTGGACGACGATTAAATGCATGTCATTAAGAAATGGTTTTGAGAATAACCAAAACTTTCTTTCATGATGGTAACCATAAACTAGTCACAAAGTGGGACAGTTGTCTAAACTCCACTGGCAATTACCTTTAATTGTACTCACATTTCCCCAAAAATATTGATGAACTCTCGCAACTTCTGGCTCACACAAATAAATAGCCAGAAAAAAAATTGCCAAACTAACATTTTATTTCTACTTAATCTTAGAGTTTTATTACAATAAAGTGTGCATATTAATTCAGATTCTTTTATATTTGATAATAATCTACAAAGTATAGTTAAATTATGTGGATTAAATTATTTTGGTTTTTATTTGTAGAGATCAGTCACTGCTGCTGAAAAGATAATAGAAGATTATAAGTATAATCCAGATTTGAGAGTAAGTATATTTTAATTATGAATGTATAATTAAAATTCTAAAATATAATTTTTATTACAGTTTATATTTTCATTAATCATATTCTAAAATTTACTATCTTATTTACTATTTTCTCACTAATTTAAAAAATCAGTAAGAAAATATTACAATGAGTTACTGATTAATTAAACAAAAACATTGCTCAACATTATAAGTTCCTTTATATATATATGTAGCAATTAGGATAACATGACTGTGGAACGAAAGTACCAAAGTACTCAATCCCTCCCTCCTAATCATGTACAATGATGAGGAGGGAGGGATTGAGGCATTGTCTAATGTGGACCTTTTTTAGTTGTGGTAATGGCATATAAATTTGTTAGTTGTGTTCATAGTGTTCATAGTTGTGTTCATTCCAACTGTGATGTTCATAGTGAAATACAGGCACACAAAGATATATTGTACAAAGAAATTATCTTTATTTTGCAATTGAACACAGTTCTTTCAGATTTCAACTCATGTACAGTCCACAGATTTTTGAGAATATTTACAGAGGTTTTTGTTAACAAAATAGAATTTGAATAAACAATTCAAAGAACCGACACAAAGAGATACAGATTTATGATAATTATCATAAAATAACTATATCTTCAAGCTCATGAATAAAATTACTTATTTCTAACACCTTAACCTAATTAAAACTAAAGAGAATAATAAAGATGGAGTTAGAGATGAATGAAAGAGAAGTGCTTAGGAAAGGGGGTAACCATCTCTTGACATATTTCTAGGTGTGGTGACAACATTCGATTCCAGTGTCCTTATCACAGTGGAATGAGCTGTATCTTGCTTATTCTGTTAAAGTCTTCTTAATATTGTAGTGTCTTGGAATCACCGAGAGATTCAGACTTAGTGTTGATAAGGATACTGAGGGCAGCACAAAAAAATAGATCATGCAATTCTAAACAACCACTTTATGATACTGAAGTTCATGTACAACACAGATCTTGTAAAGTACTATTTTTAGTATCTTAGGAAACCGACACTAACTGCGGCCGGTAAAACTTCCGTTAACCTAATGGGTACTTTACGCGGATTCGAGATTAGTGTGCCAGGCCTGGGCTTTTATGCATGCACCGAAAATATTAGTAAGAATAACGACAAATATCAAGTCAAAGCAAAAGTTTCAAATATATTTATTTAGTAAATCGAATTTAACTATGTACAATTGTCTATAATCCAAAACAAAATTTATTAACGAAAATCAACAAGTCAATCCAACAATAAAACTCAGCTACTTAGCTTAACTTAATATTAATTCCCCTTTGAAAATTCGACAAATCAAATACTTAAAAACTATGAACAAAATCTCTTACGAACTAAACGTCTATTCATCACCTCACTATACTAGGAACCTATTTCCTCAATCCGTTCGCTATCGTCAAATCGAATTCTTCTTTAAACACTTGGATCGCCTAATTCTCACTCTGGACTTCAATCAGGAATCACCTCGCTCTGGAAATCACCTCTCTTGTCTTTGGTTAGCGTGCTGGTTTTATGCTGTGAGGTGATGTTACAATTCAGCTAGGTTACTCCCCTTATTTACATATTTAGTTCTTCTAACATCAAGTTTCTTTCTTTCTGGCAGCTTTAATTTTCCGACAAAATCTTACAAACCGTTTACAAAGTATTTAGCACAATTTTCTGGGATGTTTTATGACAGTTTAGTAAGTATTTCTTTGCTAGTGAGTGTGGGGATTCCCCCCTCTATTTTTTCCTGCGGACTGTTTATTTCCGCTGGGCAGCACAAGTGTGCGAGATTCTTTTTCCTACGATGCTCGTTCTTTCGTGAGTTGGTTTATTATCTTCTTTTTTGGTTACTAATAAGAGAGCAGTGGGGAACCTTCGTCCTAACTAAACATAAGCCCCAAACAAAATAGAATAAAACGAAAAAATAATAATAAATAAAAATAATGCTCGGACTCAGTTCCTTACAATCTAACCTTCCTTCCATTGGCACTAGCATAACACTAACTGGGGGCTTAACACCCTATAATTCTAATATTCTAATTACTATGAATAACAATGATATTTAAATTAACAAAGATATTTACAATATTTACAGTGACAATCGCTTGTTGGTATCTGTTAATATACACATATTGTTACTAGTGGATTGTGGTAGAAATTGATACCTGACAATTATAAAGAAAACACCAAAATAACCTCAGATGCAGGTTATTTCTTTAATCTTCTTCAACGTCCACAAAGGTCTCTGGACTTGATGATCAATGGTTTCCCAATGCATGTGGATTATCTTCTCAAACAAAAAGTCCAATATATTGTCCTATCTTTCAAGTCGTAGACGGTGACCTTTCTCGTTGTCATCCTCTTGGTCCGGGACTCAGGAGTCTTCACTAAGCATCATGACAACCAATCCTGAACAAGCAGGCAGCAGCTGCCGAAGGTGGCATGTGACAAACGAAAAAAATTACAAATAGCTTAGTGATGTGACAAAGGTAGAAAACCTGATACGAACGACTACAAAGTACCCTATATATATACAAAGGCTGGAAAACAATAGTGACGGAGCACTACAATATTCTCCCTGTGTTCAATTGTCTCTCTCCTTGTCGGGTTAAGATTTCTAACCAGGAAAGCTTTTCCTTACTTTCAGTCGATGCTACTAACGATCTGGAGATTCACCAGTCCATCCTTCTACTTGGATGTCCAGCCAAAAAGTGTCCTCATCTCACTCTCTTTAGCTCTCAGGGCTTTTTACTTTCTTTTGTCTTAGTTGTGAGTCACTCACACTTGAGGGGGAAGGGTTGAGCAGGAACATTCCAGAAAGATGAAAACAATAAAACAGAGAAAGGGAGGAAATCAAGAAAATATGATATATATACAAAAAATAAAATATATATAAACTATGGCATACTACCATACAACTTACTAATCATGTGAATGAATTATCAATTAGAAAATATTTGTAAAGTTTTTTAAAGTCATTTCTTCAATGTGAGGGAGATTTGTGAACTATTGTACACATAATTAAAGAAGAGAAAGTTTGCTAAAGTGCTTTAAAAACTGTACACATAATAAATGGCTCCTTATGATTACTACTAAGATATAAATTTATTAAAGATAGAAATTTGTATTAAGGTTTTTTCAGAAATTAATAATTTATTTAAAACTAAACATGCAAATGAGAATGCTCATCTTCAGGAAAGCTACGTAAGCATGTTCAAACTGATGATTTTGTATCTGAATATAG
The DNA here is from genome assembly GCF_030686945.1 of Centruroides vittatus. Taxonomy (NCBI): domain Eukaryota; kingdom Metazoa; phylum Arthropoda; class Arachnida; order Scorpiones; family Buthidae; genus Centruroides; species Centruroides vittatus. The sequence continues at coordinate 221,248 of NW_027120681.1, read as the reverse complement.
ATAGATAGATAGAGAAGGCCTTACCCACAGGTATAGCCAAGGATAAATGGGAGAATAAAGGTAAAGGAGAGGGAGGAGGGCAGGGGGAAGGACAGGTGAGAAGAAAAGAGTGGGAAGGATCTCATGATGCCAGGCTGGGAACTGTTTATAACCAAAGGGGGTGTGCCTAATGTTACTCAGTGTACCCAAGGCGCTGTGCCGGCAGAATAAACACAGACACAATAATACAATAACAAAGTACGGACACTGTATGTACATAGATAAAATAGAACAAGACTACAAAATACCCTGGAAGTGTGAGCAGAAACAATTGTAATATCCTAAATAAAAACCAGGGTAGATCCCAAACAAGTACTGTATCTGAATATAGCTTTCCATAAACTTTGTATAATTTTAAATGATTTATCTTATATTCTTTTTCTTAACGCTCATACTTATATTTTTATTTATTGTTATTTATTTATTTTTAATTTTAAAAAATGTTTATAATTTGAAGTCATTCAAAAATTAATTTAATATAATTTTTTGCTTTAATGGTATACTGGAGGTGACACTATAGAAGCTAGTTTTATTAAAATTTATTTAATATTTGTTTAAATTATTTTAAACTGCTGCAGAACTTAAAAATTATCTAAATATTTATATGTGGAAATTTTTAGTTTGCATACTGAGCAGTACTGTTCTCAGTCATAAAATTTGCATCAGTACAATGCAATTTTATGACTAAGAACTTATCTCAGTCATAAAATTGCATTGTACTGATCATCGGTATCAGTAATTTAATTTTTTAAATATATTTTGTCATATTTTAAATAAATTTTAAAACTTAAAAAAATGAGAATTTGTTAGTTTGTTTTACAAAAAACCTATATAAAGTTTTACAACATTTATAAATAAAAGAATATTTCGTTACTGTAGGAAGGAAAAGTTCATTGGTTAAATTCAAAGGATTTATTAAACAGTTCTTTGCTGCACTATGATAGTAAATTTAAGAAAGAAATTAGTTTTGCTGCTTCATCTGTACACATTCCAGTGGAGATATACGATGGAAGTAAGTATGGAAAATAAATATTTTTTATTTTTATAAACATATTCCTAATAAAAATATTTTCAATTAAATTATTTATTATTCTATTTTATATAGATGTTGAAATTTTAAATGGATTAAGATGGTCTTCTAATCTTGATAAAATATTTCAAGAAAATTCAGAAAATGATCCAGAATTATTGTGGCAATATTTTGGGAGTTTGAATGGTTTTATGAGAATGTATCCTGGTATAATAAAATTTATTACTATAAAAAAAATATTCTAAAAATATATATATATATAATATACATACATGGGTATACATGTCCAAAAATTAAGCATAACCATTAATTTGACCTGTTTGTGACCTTCTAACCTTTTTGCACAGAAAATGATTAATATAATATGTGGCTACTTCTTACAAACATGTACACACACACACACACACACACACGTGCGCATGCTACATGTTGATTGTTCATGCTGATTGTAATATTTATCAGCTCTGTTGAGAGCAAAGTCCACTCTTGAACAAGAGCATTTTGAAGCTCCTGGAGTGTTCTTGATGGAAGCTGACAGGATGTAATTTGTTTCCTTAGAGCAGGGATGGCGAACCTTTTTGAGCCTGCGTGCCATATTGTAAGCATACTTAGCTTTAAAGATGTTAATGCGTGCCAAAGTCTTATACTTCAAATAATGATATTTAAAGAAATTAAACGAATATGCTTTAATTCGAATAAATGTAAAAAATCTGATTGAAAAAAGGATTATCAGGTGATAAACAGAAAGGATGATTGAAAAAGACAGAAATCATATGATACATTACGTGCCAAATGATTTCTCTTACATGCCATAGGTTCGCCACCCCTGCCCTAGAGAATCCTAAACATACTATGGATTTTGGGTCTGGAGATTTTACTGACTATTTCATGTGATCAATGTCTTTACTGTCAAGAAAGTCATTGATGAGAGTAGTCCTTGTGTATGAGCATTATACTCCATGAAAATAAAATTTGCAATTACAGCATCTCAGAAAAGTCTCACATGGGGTTCCAAGACCTCATCTTGCATTAATGGCATTCTCTTGCAACAACATGGAGCTCAGTGTGGCAAATGATTGCAATACTGCCTTAAACCATGATCACCTGCAAACTGGTTTCTTTCCACAGTGTTTATGGGATTATATCAACTCACTCTTTCCAGATTCTAATCTGAGATAATCATTCTGTAGATTATACCCAGATTCCTATCTCTGAATTTGATGATTATGTTTATTTTTGGACATGAGTTTATATCCTGGGTGAGTCAAAAAAAATGACCTTAATATGAACTTAAAGAAATTTTAAATCATTGGAGTGGTTGTAATTTCAAGATATGTTTTCAAGCATGCAGATTTGATATGTGCAGGTACACCAGGCATCACATGAACGTTGATATCAGCAGACCTTAACAAAGATGGTGACATTCTTACAGAGATGCATGAAAGAGAAACAGTATGAAGTTATCTAATTTTTGAGTTTTGAAGTTACTGGAGATGAATTGTTGGTCTATTACTTTCAGCAAAAGTCTAAGCAAGCAAACAAGTAGTAGTGACATTTCACATCACTGAAACAAAAAAATTTTGCATGATTCCTTCAGCTAGCAAGGTAATGCCACACTTTTCTGAGATCAATAAAGTTCAATACTGAAACATTATATGCCCAGAGAATTATCAGTGAACAGTATGGCATATTGTGACTTGTTTCAGAAACATTTGAAACCTACAATAAAGTCCAAATATCAAATGTCATGGTTTACTCAGTGCTAGTTACATCACGACAATACAAAGCCCCACACATATCATATGACAGTCCAAAAAATTTTGGATCTGCATGTGGAGTGGCTTCCACATCCCCCTTATTTGCCTGACCTTGAACTGAGTGATTATCATATCTTTGGACCACTCAAAGAAGTTCTTGGTGGCAGAAAATTCAGAAAAAATGATAAGGTGAAAACAGTAACAGTATAGTCAACCAAAAGTTTTTTCTTATGGAATTCAAGCATTAGTGAATGCATATGCATCTCTGGCATACATGTATTAAATGAAGTGGGGATTATGTTTGTTGTCAATCAATAAAAAATAATTAAGGTTACTTTTTGATTCACCCTCATATATATATAAATACATAACCTTCACATATTGTATATAATTAAATTTTATTTTATAAATATTTATAAATTATACCACATTTTTGTGTGTAGAACTGTACAATGTATTTTTGTGTGTATACAATGGCACATACCCCACAGAAAATTGCTAGAACAAAGACAAAACTTTTGCATTACCTATCCAATCACATGTCTCGCACCTAAACAACAGCCATTACCTAATAGATAGAAGTTTGTAATTGCAATTTAAAATTGTCATATAATCTGCCACATCACATAATCCACATCTTTTAAATTGCCTATAGGCTATATACATAAAAATATGTTATATGTATTTATTTATTTATTTGTAGATCTTGTAACTAAAGATAAAACTAAGATATGATAAAGATGTGTTATTGAAACTTCATTAATTAACTTAAAAATTTGTTACTATTGTAATTCTATTTGAATAGAATAAGTTTTCAGATATTAATATAAAAAATAGCATAACTTCTTTACATGCAGACTGATGTTTTTAAAATTTAAAATATATATTACAATATTAAAAATTAAAATATTTTATTAAACTATATAATACACGAAAGCATTTGCATTTATTCACAATTGTTAAATTTCATGTTTCATACTTTAGATCATATGGCAATTGTCTATCCTTTATGTGATTACTGATATGAATTCTTCATCAAAATACATAAATAATTTCTATTTTTTGTGTAAATCTTTTATCATATCCACATATAATACAAATTTAAGAGAAAAGAAGTAGAAATAAAAGTAAAAGAAATTAGAAGTGATCATTGATTCTATAAAAAGAAATTTATATTCTTTATTCAGCTGTGATAGTCATGTGAGTGTACAGTATAGTAGTCCACAGAGGCAGTACACAAAAAAAATAACAATTATTTTTTTTTTCATGTGATTAGCAATGTACAGGATTTTTTCGGATTCCAACTCTTAATGTTATACAATATCTCAAACTGGAGTGAGGAATCAAGCGAATACAGAACAAAAGAATGCACTTGAAACACATAAGAAAAGAGGGACTTGTAATCTTATGACTAACTTACACTAAATTATAAACTAAAAAGGAAAGGAAGAATAGCAAGAAGTTTTAGTATGATAGAGGAGGTTATAAGGAATACCCAGATTCTCTGTTTGGTATCGACACTCTTCTGATGGGGAACCACTCTAAATCGTTTCTTGCTGATCTTTTTCAGATCTTTTCGAAGATTCTCCTTATACAAGGGACATTGTCTCTCTCTCTTTACGTTAGCGGAGTCTTTTCTCTTTGTGTAGGCCACCTTCGTCTCCCTTTGTTTTTCCAGATGACGAGTAGGAGAGTAACTTTCGCATGTCTACCTTCACCGAGAGTCCGACCCAAGAATGAACGTTCTTATCGTTCTAGTAGTCTCAGTGACTTCACTTCCCATTGTTAATATAGTTCGTGGAAAGGGTTATCCCACCCACAGGAAGGAATGTTAATAGAAAATTCGAGAAAACAAAAGGAAGAACATAGAAAACTTAAAACTAAACTTATATCTAATATATATATATATATATATAAATATGGCATATTGCCACACAGCTATAAAAATGTGGTTTACAAATTTATAATTGATTTCTCAGAGGACTCGCTAATGTAAATGTCAGTGCTAAATCATTATGTGAATTTTTAATTGTCCAAATCTTATGAAAATAACACTTTTAATGTTAATAGTTACAGTAGTTGTTGGGCTGTAATTTTAAAATTGCATACCTATAAATATCCAGTAGCATTTGTCTGTTTCTCTGTCCTTCCTTAATCTCAAGATCAGAATTAGATATATGAAAGTCAAACCACATATTGAAAGCTTAGGAACTAGGGCCCAATTAACTATATACAAACTTCCTATTTGGACCAGAAGTCACTTTATTTCATTCAAAAATTTTCTCCAAAACAGAGTTAGATAGATGACTAGCATAACTCTCTTGTTAACAGGAAAAGTATGATGTACAGGGGCAAGACACTACTAAAATCAATTGCATTATGTATTGAGATCTAAAAATTTGCAGCCTGGCATTATGATAATGTCACAATAAATAATTGTCGTTTATGATTTATATTAACTTCAATACAATACAATACAATACAATACAATAAGAAAAGGGGGAGAAGGCTGTACTTGTAGGTGTAGCCTTTAAAAGGAGATGAAAGGAAAATATAGAAGGGAAAGAATGAGAGAAAGATTTGTGGCAGGGGCCTAGAGGGTGAAAACGTTCTAAGGAGAAGGAGAAGGGAGGTTGTGCACCGCACTGGGGAATTTATTAAAATAAAACAAGTTACAGAATACATAGATACGTATTAATAACTGATGTTAAACATAAGATTTGCGGCAGGTAATAGAATAAATTAAAATAAAGTATAGTGATTACATGATTGTTAATTAAAATAGAGAAAAATACATACTGAGGTAAACTTAGACTGCTTATACTAGAGAGATTATTACACAATATATACAGGTGCAAAAAAAAAGTGATTAACTTCAATACAGCTGACAAATTTATTTTGGAAACTTTTATTTTATAACTTTTAATAACAGAAATAATAAAAAAAATGTCAGTTTGATATTAATTTGGTTCTTTAAAGACATAAATTGTCTTTTGAATTTTTTTTCAATAAAATAATTAAATCCTATTCAATGAAAACAATATTATTCTGCTTAAATTAAATATCTTTTATGTTCTTTATTTTATTTTTTAACATTATTTTATATGTATGCAAATTATTCATAAAAATTTGATATTTTACTCTAATTCTTATTTTAATTAATAATTATTTTATTCAGAGTTTAATAAAGACATTACATTTGTTTTGATAAAAGAGGATTTATTTCATAGAAGTTAAAATATGAATATATTTCTCTTAATCTACTGTACTTTGTATTATTTGAAAACATTTAAATTAAATTCTGATGTGTATGTTCTAAATTGAATTTTACAGCTAACAGCTGGACTGATATTCAGCCAGATCTATTTGATGTAAGGCAAAGATCATGGTAAGAACTATATATATATTTACATGTTTCTATTATGATAATCATATAAATAATACTGCTTATACTGAAACCAATAGCTTAAGCTAGCATATCAGATGTGCAGTACATATTGTTGTAAATATACATATTAATGAAATACATTATAGAAATTATTGAAAAGTATTGTAGAAAATTATTTAATTAAGTAGAAATTCAACTATAAGTTATAAATTTAATTTATAACTTATAGTTGAATTGTTTTAGAAAATAAATGTAAGAAATTGAATTCTATTAATTTGCATCATTTTCATAAAGCACTTTTTATTACCTTTATTTTCTGTAGATAATTTATTGAATGTATGCTGCTCAGGTCTCAGTTTGCCAACACTTAATGTAAAATTATACTTATTTTTAAATTAAAAATATTATTACTGACTTATTCCAAAACCGTATCTTCTTTTAATTATTCTTTACCTCACAACTGGGTACATAGGTAGACACTGGACATCTTTAACGTCTCTTTTTATTCAGGAATATCTTACACACCGATATGCATTTCGGGCACATGCCCCTCTTCCGTTGGCTACATAATAGAATACGAACATGTATTTTCCATATTACAAAATTTTTTATATAATGGTAAATTACAACATATTTTTTTTCTTTAAGACATGTAGTAAAGAGATGCTAAATAATACACATCCTTTTATAAAATATATATATACATATATACATTTAGCATCTCTTTACTAAATGTCTTAAAGAAAAAGGTATGTTATATAAAAAATTTTGTAATGTGGAAAATACGTGTTCGTATTCTATTATGTAGCTGATGGAAGAGGGATGTATGACCGAAACATGTATTGGTGTGTAAGATATTCCTGAATAAAGAGTGATGTTAAAGATGCCCAGTATCTACCTATGCACCCAGTTGTGAAGTAAAGAATAAAAATAATATGATAATATAGTATAGATAAATAATAATCTGTTTACCTGTACTATAAATTTTATTTAAGTGAATAAAAAGGTTTAAAAAAATTAAATTAAAATGGAATAAATATGATAAAAATTTTATAAAACTATATATTTTTATTTAAAAATGTATACTTGTTTGGAAACAGTTACATTGAACGACTGTCACAGCAATATTTTTATTATGCAATATTATATTTTAACCATTCCTCAATTTATAAAATATAATTAAATAATTATAAGGTTCAATAAAATAAATTGTATAAAAAAATTTTCATAAAATCTTTTTTGAGTTCCAAGTCATATTTTTCTTTTTAATTCTGTTAAATTACCTTATTAAGTTTGAACTCTATTGCTATATGCACCACTGTAACTAACTAAGAATGAATAAGTTCCTGAGATGAGATTGTAAAAAAATAATTATGGTTGTATGGGATATACATTGAATGTTATTTTGTGAACATTTTCTTTGTAATGTCCAAAGTTACATCCATATATTAATGTTATATATTTAGTGCAAATTATAAATCATTGTGAAAAATTTATAACAAATTTTTTTTTATTTGTGAAGGTTTATTCATGGATCCAGTTCACCAAAAACAATGCTAATTTTAATTGACATGTACGTATTATAATTTTTATATTATTTTTTTATAATTTAAATACTGTAGTTCATTAAACATAAATAATAATGAAACAAGCCAACCAATGTATTGTCCTAATTGGAGCTTTTAATAGATGACAGCATTCTCCCAAGTGTAATAAATATTGCCAAACAACATAGTGTGGAGAATACTGCAAATGAACTACAGTTTGTAATGAACAGTGTGACAATGTCACAATAATATTCAAGTTTTATAAATGTAATTTGCCAGCTGTATCGAGATTGATCCCTATTTCAAGATATGGGAAAAAAGAAGAAAGGAAAGAATTATCAAAAAAGTTAAATAGCTTATCAGAAAGTTCTTTTTCCTTGAGATAAACACAACTGATCTGAAAGTTTCAGTGGTTATGCTGTGTTTCCAGTTGTCTATTCAGTCTTACTTCTTTTCCAAACTTACTTTCTTAAATGATGTTGCCAGTGTCTTGAACTCAGCACTGCGTTTTCTTTGCTGACACTGTCTGCTTATTAACTACTAGTCCAGAAGTTATGTCTTGTTCTCCAAAGGAGAGCATTAGTACAAAGAGAGCATTCTGATGGACATGGATACAGAATAAAGAATAATTTCTAGAAAATAGTTTCTAGAACAAAAGAGAGAGAGGAAAAATAATGGTCTTTCTCAAGAGTTGTATTGATAACTCATAATACACTTCCTTATAATGATTAATAAATTTTAATGTGTTGCAGTACTGATTAATATTGATTCCTGTTAAAAGCTTCAATTAATATATTAGTTTGTATGCAGAATTTTTATTAATAATTAGCTTAACAAATAATTAATTGTTATAATATTTTATTTCACAATAATATTTAGTCAAAGCTTTGTCTTTAAATTTATTGCTTTCAAGAATATAAAAAAAAACTATTTGCTACTGTATTGTACAATCTTTATTAGACATTTTTTCATATACAAAATTTAATTGATGGGTTGTCAAATGTAAAAGTGCTATATTAGAGAAAATGAGCATCTAAATTTGTATTTTGAAAACAAATAATAATTTTTAATTTTACTTGCAATAATTTTAGTCTTTTTTTTAATTCAAACAAATTGCAAGTTTTAAACAAAGCTGTGAACTATTAAATAAGAATGTATTAAATTTTCTAAACTATGCAAGACAATTTTATTGTTTTGGTAAAATACTTAGAATTTGTTACTTATTTTAATATTGTCTTGATCAATCCTATTTTTTTTTAATTTTTGTCACTTCTCAAACCTTTCCTTTTTTTCCTTTTTAAGCTTTGTTCCTCTCTTTAAAATTGGTCGGCCTCATATAGCACTTCTGGGAAGTTACGTACCATATTTTCTGGTGTATAAGACAACTCCCGACTTTTACAGTTAAAATATAGAGTTTGGGATATACTCGCCCCATAAGACGACACCCGGCGTATAAGATGACTCCCGACTTTTGAGAAGATTTTCCTGGGTTAAAAACTTGTCTTATATGTCGGAAAATACGGTAATCAGTTTGTCCACATCAGTCTGTCAGTCTCTTCACTTCACTTCTGTTCCCTGGAATTACTTCCAAAACTCACCTTATCAGTTTTTCACAATTGGACAGGAAAGGGGGCGGGCAACCCTAGAGTTGAAGTCACACAAAGAAACAGGTATGGACAAGTCTTCCCAAGACGTGAAATATAGGGGTAGACAAAAGAGTTTATCAAAATAAAAATATATGGCATAATGCCACACAACAAAATCCAAAACTTTTTCATTGCATTTGCTAGGATCAAAATATCTAAAATATATAAATTGGGAACATTTTCCTCTTTCCTTTGTTTGAGGCATCACCGGCAATTGAGAAAAGCTGGCTAGACTTTTCAGGGCTATTAAGATTTTCACAAAGTCATTAACACTTTTTGGGGTAAGAACATGCTTTACTAACAGTTCCAATTTAGTTCTACCATATGAAACTTTTGCCACAATTTCTGAATCTTGTAACAAGGATTCTGATAACTTATTACTGCAATCTAACTGTTATAACTTTGATTATGTTTTACACGGTGATACACAACTCCCAGTTTACGTATTGTCACACTCAAATTTTGTTTTATTCATATTGACAAAGTATTTTGACATTCTTTCACCATTAGAACAATGCTTTTCCTTCTGTTAATGGTCTTTTATTGGGCATGCTGTTTTACATCAAACTGTCTGCCATGCTGATGATGAAGTCTTTATTGCAGAGTTTGTGGTAGACAATTACCTGAGGGTTCGGGAGCAACCACTTAAAAGTTTCTGTTCACTTCTTCAAATGCACTTGATTGTACTGTAATTTCTTCTTTTTCTATGTTGGAGTACTGGATTGATTACTCATTTTGAATTAGTATAAGGATTAAATTATTAATTCTCTCACATTATACGTATCCAAACATTCAAATCAATATGTGAAATACTGGAAATATTACATCCAAATGGGAACAGAAAGTGTAATGCAGCTGTGAATCTCCAACCTCAAAATACAAAAAAATTGATACTAAATGTAACCATACAAAACTATCAATGCGATGTCATTGTAATTACAATATTCTGAAAGTTTTAAAATAAAATCTTTTGATGTATATGGATGTGAGAGGAGGAAAGAAAAGAAAGAAATCATCTTACAGGAAAAATAATGTAAGCTGTAAAATGTAAGAAAAAAACATAAAGCTTACAGGAAAAACATAAGACCTGGCAATCTTTCTTGGTCACCATTCACCATTATTTATTTTTAATCTTCTAAGTCACTTCCAAGCTATTTCTATACAAAGCCAGAGATACAATAAAGAGAGAGATAATTTCTGTAACAAAATGGTATTGTGTAATAATAATGCAAAAGCATTTTGCACAATGGATTCATACAAATATAAAATTGTGTAATTTCAGTTTTTGTTTCAAGTTTTGCCGAATATTATTTGGATAGTATTTCTTCTTTATTTTTTGATGAAGTTGAAAATAAATTATTTATAAATATGATTTTTGAAAATATAAATTTCTTTATTTTCTATGTACAGAAGTGGAAGTATGCATGGATTAACGATGAGTATACTAAAAATGGCTGTGAAAATGTTGTTATATACTTTAGGAGAAAATGACTATGTTAATGCTGCTTCTGTAAGTGAATTTCTTCTTTCTTTTTAATATTTCTCTGATAGAAATTTATAATTAATTTATAATTTTATAAATTTATCAATAATGAACTAAACTTTGTTTATATCCAAACTTTTGAAGAATCTATATATCTTAGATTAGCTGCAAAGTAATATAATATCTATTAATTATCTATTAATCTATCTATCTATCTATTAATTAATGCATACAGGAGTCATAAAAATTACATCACTGTATATGTGAAAGGAAGGGAATTAATGATAGTTTGGATGAATACAAATCCTGCCAGTAAGCCACATAACTTGGCAGTTGTAATACAGGCTAGTTCTGCTCAGTTTGAATGCTGCTTGATGAAAAAAAAAGTATGATTAAACATGATTAAACTTTATTAATGTAGAACACACTGAACTTATTAATTATAATTTATGTCATCTGGATTAATCAAAAAGCATATTATCTGAAAAGAAGATTTTCAGATAATACTTGAGATTCAGTACTTGAATTTCAATATTTGGTAGTTCACAAACTTCTAGCAGAATCCCATTGTTTACCAAAAGTCATTTTTGACCAGTGGCGATTCACATTTCCATCAAAAAAGATGACAACAGATACGTGTGCTCATGACAAACTACCATTTTGAAAATGTAAGCATCATGCCCCCCTCTCACTTTTTAAATTTTGCTGTATTAGAAGGATGTAAAGATGCAAAGATGAAGGATGCACCAACCAAAGGTCTACTGGTATGTTACAGTCATAAATTATAAGAATTTGTTTCAAAGGTCCATCATAAGTATCTGCCAGTCCTTCGGGTGTAATCTGTGATTAAGGCATTGTTTCTGGACATTTTTAATGGTATTAGTGGCATATAAATTTGTTCTTATAAGCATATTTGCTAGTCATTTAGAAAATATTTGCAGATCTTTTTAAGTCATCTCGTCAATGTCAGGACCTATTGAAGAAATGACTTAAAAAAGTTCTCTCCACCCATTCATCTTCATCCTACCCTAACACTTTCCATGTCCATGAACTAATGTACATGTAATTAAAGGGAAAGGGATTTTCCAAAAGTATACCATTAATAAGTTTCAGATACCTTTATCTCTTTTCTAGCAATTTGTTTAATTAAATCAAAATACTAACGTTTTCAGCTATTTCTAATTTATATTCTAACTGACATTCCAATTATGCTTAACCTGAAGGCAGCCATTTAAAATAGCCGAAAACGTTAGTTCTTTGATTTAATTAAAGAAATTGCTAGAAAAGAGAGAAAGATATCCGAACTTTTCTATAGTTCTAGCTTACTGCACATAGAATAGCATACCATTGTATGCAATAGGGGGGAAGGAGTGAAAAGTGGCTGAAAAACCCTACATGTAATTAATGGATGGTCCAAAGTAAATAAATTTTTGAGTTTTTCAGTTAAAACAAAAGTTAATTTTTATTCAAGTTTTCAACATTAGTAATTTATTGAATTCTTCAGATTTAGCTAACTTATTTGTACAATAATGTAAGTTAATTATTAAATATTTTAATACTTTATTCTAATATTTAAGTTATTAAAAATAGGAATATACTTATATTTTATATTTTAATTTATTGTATATATAATCATTTTTTTGTTTCAAAAAATGGAAATAATAATAAAAATATTTCTCTTGCCATAATAATATTGTTTGTATAGTTTTTTAAAATAATGTAATTATTCCAGTATGCATCTAGACATTTTTAACATAAATGCTAATTGCAAAATCTTTGAGTAGAATTGATTTAATTTGTTACATATATATAACACATTTATCAGTTTAACTTTATACAAATGAAGATAATTGAATCTTTTCTTAATCTGTCATAATATAATTACTCAGATAGATTAACAAGAAAAGTTATTCTAGAATGGAAATTCTATATTTTAAACACTTTATTTCTTTATAAATATAAATCTAATAAACAATAACAGGTTAAAATAAACAAAAGTTTTCAAATGTTAATCCAGAAATTGCATAACTTGATGATTACAATTTCTAGAATATCCAATTTTACAATCTAAAACTAAATTAAATAAAAAAATAAATAGCTGAAAAGTACAAGTTGGAATAAAAAGAGAAATTATTGGATTAGTTATCTGAAAGATGGTAGAATATCTACACCGGAGAACAGTAAAGTTTCACGTATCTAAATGCCTTTTACCGGTGCGCGTATTATCCACAACAAAGTAGTTACAAATGTTTTTGACAAACGTTCGGATTAGTTATCTGTTCAGCATTTGAACTTTCACTGGGAAACATTGAATTTTTTTTACCATTGATTCAAGATCAGCTCTAGGCTAAAGCTGTGTGCATCAGTCTAGGGATGCCAAAGTTTAGTGGTGCCAAGATTGTTGAAATTTGAAAAAAATTTTTATTTGATTTGAAATTAATGTTAAATATTTTTCTTATTTTCTATGCTCCTGCTTGACTAAAGATAACAGTAATTTCAATGTTCTGTGGAATTTCAATCAATTCAAGACATTGGATGACTGTAAACTAAAACATTGTACAGATTTGATAAATGAGCTCGATTTGGAAATGTTGATGATAAATTTTGCAACCACAAAAGCCCACAAAATTGTAATTTAACCTATTAGGTATTAGATTAGTATTTTCTCTCAATCTAGTCTCAATATATTATGCAATGTAGATACAGGATACAAAAATATAATTCTAAAATGCAGTAAATACATACGCATGTATATTATTAATTTGGTGTGATTTCAACTAGCAATATAAAGGATTATAATGTGGCCTTCGGTCATATTGTTATATGTATTTTAGTTATATTTTTTTATTTATCTTTATATTCGATTCTTCCCTTTTGTCATAACTTCTTTCTAGAAGCTTCTATCTTAAATCTCATTGCCTTAAGGAGGGATTATCTCTTCTCAGAACTCTTGGTAGAACAAAAGGGTAAGGGAATTATCGTTTCTCCGAATTTTTGGGGGAACAAAAGAAAGGCAAATACCAGAGACAAAACTGCCAACGGAAGAGTCAGTCTTGGTCAAGATCTCAGAGTGGACGGCAGGACAAGGCAGTGCTCCAAACCAGAAAAAGGGTCAAACGGATCTGTGAAGCTGAGAGAAACCATAGAGGTTGAAAAGAACAAGAAGAGAAGGGTCGTAAAGACAGTGAGTACAACTGGAGATCTAAGAGGCACCATTTTTTTTTTTGTTTTGAAGGAGGGAGGCATCCAAAAGCACGATATTGAAGAGACATCTTTCACGTTGGTACCTACCACTTAAGAAAACCAGATATTTTCTACTGTCCTCTATCTATCTGATGTACTTCCCTAAGTCTCTGTTTCTTCTTTTTTTTTTTTTCTTAGATTTAAGATAGGTATAAGCTTAGTTATAAGTCGGTCAGGTTGATACTGTATATATACGCATGCAATACCTATATGCTAATGAGAGGACAATAGACCACCGTTTTGTTAATTAGTACTATTAATATCTGTAAAGTTGGGATCTGTACTAAAAGAACTGGTTCGGAGAGAAATAAAAGATATTTTGTTTGTACATCTGTTTTATGTATCCCTCTCAGTAATGTTTGTTCGCGGGCATTACTATCTCTCAGTACGAACAACCACAATAAGTTGTGTTTTGAAAATTTTAAATTTTTTGTTTTATTGTTTTATTAATAATTTTTAAAAAATTGAATAAAATTCTTGTAAATTGCACCATTTATTGATATGGCCCAAGGACACCATATGTCATTGAGTCAGTCTTGCATTGATCATTGTAATTTTAATATTGATACTCAAATTTATAATGATGATGCTTCGTATGCTTGTTGCGAAGCTTTCCAATTAAAACATCTGTAGTTTTATAACAGTCCTTTCTTCTACAAGATTATCTTCATTTCTTCATTCAGCTTTAAATAAAACTCAAAGATGTTTCTAATTTATTTTCCTTTCATAGTATATCTCTCCTTCATCAATGATTTTTCCTTACTGTTTTTACTTACTAATTTTTATTATGAATAAGCATTTTTTTCATTAATGCTTAAAGATAAAAGCAATTAATCATGCGAAGTTACTCTCAAGGAATGGATAGCAAATAAAAAGAAAGTAGGAAATTCAAGGATAATAATATTGTTTGGCACAACATTCAAGGATAAAAGTTTGGCAAACATAATTAACATGCCACACTTTTCAATAAAAATTTCATTTATTTTATGAAATAAAATATAAAAAATCAAATAATTTGAAAACAATGGCTCAGTTCTAGTAAATGAATTTAGTTATAAAGCTATTATGGTAGAGTCCCGTACGATGCGCAAATAAAGCAGGCAACAACCCTCGAATTTTGTCGATCAGAGGTATGCGTTTTTTTCAACTTATAGGCCAAGGTTTAAACTTTCATAAATCGTGTGATAATGCAGGTTTCGATAACGCGATTTCCTATAATGAGTAACGAACCCCCGTGTTATACGGGACTCTACTGTAGTTTATGTAAAGCTGTAACTGGATAAATGTGTTTTATTCCAAAAAATATTGATTGTATGCTATCTAGATGATTTGAATTTTGAAACCTTTAGCTAAATTTAACATTAAATATTTGTCATAATTCAATTTATTTTAATTATTTTCATTAAAATTTTAATTAAAAAATGAAACAATTATTGAAACTATTATTCTTGATTAGATGAAACTTGATTAGAAAAATAATTAAATTATTTTTACAAAACTAACGTCATTTAAAAAAAGCTAAATAATTTGGAACGTAATTTAAGTAATGTGCTGTGATTAAATTTTTAAATGCACGACAAATATGAAATGCATTGGACGAGAGTTAATTGCATATAAATTATTAAAAAGTTTTTATTTTGGTAATTTATTATAATTTCAACTTTAAAATGATATAGAATGTAATTGAATAAATCTACACAAAAGTAATTGTTAGGATAGGCTATTAAAGATTCAGCATTAGAATGAAACAACCGTAATAAAAATATCTTAGAACACAGACATCAACTCAAACTGTCAAATTTGTTTCTGATCATTAAATTTATTATAAATGGTGACCTAACATCTACCTACAGTTAAATTGCTTTCTATCTAATCATTGAATTATCCTTGTTATGGCCTAATTTATAATCCAGCAGTTCATTTACTAATTTAAAATTAAATTGCTCCATTCAATTACTAGAACAAATTTATACGAAAAAAAATTAACTTGAAGCTACTGTACCGTATATATAAGTATATATTTTGATACTTATAGTTAATTAATTAATTGATTTAAAGGAATTTTTCATAATATTTTTTATTTACAGTTTAAAAATAAAGTAACGTGGATGTCTTGTTTAAATACTTTTGTTCCAGCTACACGCAGAAATAAAAAGGTAAGAAATTCAATTGAAAATAGAAAAAAATATTAAAGTAAATAAAATATGTAGAAGGTGTGGATGCTGTGAAATTACACTAGTGTGAATTGTCTTTGTAAACCAAGTAATGAGATTGGTAGACGCTCCAACAGATTAATAAACTAAGTTTCCCTAACCGTTTGCTGTTGGAGCGTCTACCAATCTCATTACTTGGTTTACAAAGACAATTCACACTAGTAAATAAAATATATTTTTACTTTCATCATTAAATTTTAAATTTAATATATCTCGAAAACTAATATATTTTCGAATATTAGTTTTCAGATATTAAATAATTTTTGTGATTTTGCGAAGATTTCTTACGAAGCTATCCTATATGCTATTTCTTTTTATTCTTAAATCAAGAAAAAATACTTAAAAGTAATATTTTTATATCATAGGTTCAAATTTTGATTACAACTTAAACATTTTTAAACCTTTTTAAATCTATCTTCAGAACTTAAATGGAGCATTTGGAAATGAATATTTCCTTAGTTGCCTAAATGAATGCCTAGGGCTGTCCATAAACTATGTAATGCAATGTGAGTAGACAGGTGATCATTACAATGCATTATAAAGGCATAGGAATTTTTACAAAAATGTTACATAATCAACTGATGTTTGGTAAATATATAGGGATTAAGCTACTGGTAGTTTTTTTGGCAAAGTAATGACGACTTCTTAGATTTGTCTATAACTTTTGTTATCTAATTCACCAAAATGTGAACACGAAAAGAAAAAGTTGCATAACAAATTATAATGTTTATGTCACTGCTTTGTACGTTATACATGTAATTCATAAAATGTAACGTTTGGTACTCCATGTTTGTATTATTCCTTAGTACAGTTAAGTGAGTAGATTGAGAATATGCATTATATAAGTTTGGGGGTAAAGTATGTGATGTTACAGAGCATTTAGGAAGGTGGGATGGTAGTTGGAAAGTATAAAAACAGCATTACAAATTTATGGAGGATGCCATATCTAGTAAATGATTTGCTGTATTTATCATGTGATGAAAATGAAGTACATTATTAAGAAAATATGTTTATCCATTTAGCAAATTTTTTTGCACACTCAATTGAAAAAGAAATAAGTATTTTTTTCGGAAATTTTATTATCATTTTTTTTCTATTTTTGTATTTCAGCTGTTATCAGAAGCAATTAATGATTTAGTAGAAGGTGAAATGGCTAATCTTTCTGCTGCTTTAGAATTTGCTTTTAAAGAATTCAGAACAGTAAGTGGCATTTATTAAAATAATCAAATTTTAAAAGGTCTTTATTGTAGCATCATTATAATCAGCTCCAATGAAAAATATTACCATTGATATTAATGTGTGACAGAAAATGAAACTTCAACTTTTCCAATCAATAAATTAATTAATTATCCACATTGCAAAGGTTAATAATTTTCAATAATTTATTAAGTATTCAGTTATTACTTGTTTAGTTCCGCAATAGTAGATTGAAAAGCAATATTTCACTGCTTAACAGATTATAATGAAATTCCAACGATTAAAGAATAAAGAGAACAGATATATAAATTTTAACAATATATATTTCTTTTCTTCCTTATATTTTCAGTTTTTATTCATATTAACCAAAATAATATATTATTTTAGTTTATATGAATATGGTTAAGATGATTGTTGATAAACAACAGACATGTTATTGTAGAAATAGGACATGATAGATTGTATTGCTGTCTTTGATGACGATAGATGATTAGAAAGACATTTGACTTTATATTAGTAGTCATAGCCAGGGGTGTCAAGAGATATTGCCAAGCCTAGGGGAAAAATTTACATTAGCCCCGAGTAAAGAAATTATTTGGAAATTAATTTGAGTTTTTTTATGAATATATTATTTTTTTTACAAAATAAAAAAACAATAGTTATTTTTAAGCATTTCATGCTACAATAGTGTGAGATTGGGGATAGAACAAATCGAAAGCGAAAAAAAAAAAATTGTTAATTTTACGACTGGCCAATAAAAGAAACAAGTGAACAGACTAAACCAGACACTTGTGAGAGTTGATCACTGCTCTTGGGTGAAAGAAGACGAGGGCAACGAGCCAAAATGTAACAGAACAATAATTTAATTTTCCTACAATTTTATCCCGAAGGACATACAGCACATCACAAGTTTCTAGCATAGTATCAGGTCAGTCCATAAGTCCATGTGCATTTTTATGACTTTGAGAAAAATCTTGTTTTGCTGTTAAAAATGTCAGTCGAATGTGATAATTTTTACACTGAAGTGTTAAATTGGATCTCATTCATATAATACTGTTTAGAATTGTGAACGTTTCAGTTGTTTATTTTCTTTAAAATGGAAGTAACCGACGAATATAAAAGACATGTTTTATACTTTTTATTTTTAAGTGGTGAGAATGCTACAAATGCAGCCAAAAAAATAAATACTGTAAATAATCAAATCGTAATTAGTGCAAGGACTGCGCAGAAGTGGTTTGAAAGATTTAAAAACAATGATTTTAGTGTGGAGGATAAGGCTCGTACTGGAAGACCATTGACTTTGATGATGATGCTCTCTCTGCACTAGTTGAAGCAGAACCATCTTTAACAGTTGATGAAATTGTGGAACGTTTAAATTCATCCCACGGAACTGTTCATAGACACCTACAACAAATCGGAAAAGTTTCAAAGCTAGGAAAATGGATACCACATGAACTGTCAATAGCTAACCGACAACAACGTGTAAACATTTGCACGTCTCTTTTATCCCGTATTGCTTTAGAACCTTTTCTTGGTAAGCTGGTTACTGGAGACTGGTAAAAAATGGATCCTGTATAATAATATGACAAGAAAAAGACAATGGATGGATCGCAACAAGCAGCCAAAACCGACTGCAAAAGGTGGGTTGCATCCAAAAAAAATTCTTTTGTCTATTTGGTGGGATATGTCAGGTGTAATTCACTTTGAGCTGTTAGAACCTAATATAACAATTACAGCTCAAATGTATTGTGAGCAATTAGAGCGTTTAAATGAAAATTTGAAAAAAATTCGACCGTCGTTAGTGAACAGAAAGCAGGTTCTCTTGCAGCATAACAATGCCAGACCACACGCTGCAAAAATAACTGTACAGAAACTTGAAAGCTACAACTGGGAAATTTTACCTCATCCACCATATTTGCCAGATATTGCTCCCAGTGATTATCATCTTTTTCGCAGTTTGCAGAATTTTTTAAAAGGGAAAACTTTTGAGGATGAGAACAATGTAAAAAAGGTGTGGAGTGTTGAGTTTTGAGCACAATGAAACAATCAACACTAAGAACAAAGAAAACATTTAATTATACAAAACTTAGGTATACAGCCAGCAAGGGAGCATTGGTGATATTCACAATACATATAACTAGTGGTGTCCAGTCCAACTTCTTGCCTTTGTAGAGATAATGTTTTAGGAATTTCAAACCTGGTCTATCCTTTCCTTTCTTACTTGGTCTCTCCTCCTCAAGCAGGTCCTTTCTTCACCTCTCATACAGGAAAAAAGCTATCCCATGCTCCTTTACATCCCCTATATATACATCACCTGTAGCGCCCCCTTGTGTTACATTTAAATGCACAATTTAGAAAAACAAAAATATAGAGAAATATTATAACAACCACAATTATTTACACAGACAGCACATTAATAATAAACATACTAAAATTATTATTATTCATAAGAGAAACATCACATGTAAACATTCACAAAATAAATACATCATGGTGGTTACTGCCACATATCTCCCCCCCTAAGACATAACATAATAGCACATGATAATGTATTACTTCCTGCCTCCCTGAACCATGGCTCGGTAGTCAATTCTTCTCCCGCGTAAGTTGCATGGGCATGGTTTTGGGGTTTGCATGTTGCTAGGTACACCATCATCTCGAGGCCTGCCAGGGTCAGTTCGTAAAGTTGACCTCGGATCTTGATCACAGTCATCTTCGGAATCCCAAGGATTAAATTTACTTGGAGGGTTTTGCTCCACCCTCTGATATACACGCATCCTTCTTGGCTGTACTGAGCCCAAGAAAGGTTTTAGCCTATCAACATGGACAGTTTGGATGTCGCCGTCTCGCATTCCGCAAATTTTATAATTTACTTCATTAATAATCTCAATAATTCGAAATGGACCTTTGTAACGAGGAGAAAATTTTTTCTTTTTCGGGTCATTAGGTGGTCTTAAGAGCCAGACACGCTGCCCAATGCCCAGGCTCCTCATTCTTCGGTTCTTATTCCAATATTGAATGGATTTCCTACGTTCAATCTGACTTATCTCCAGGGCCGCATCTCTGGCAAACCTTAGTCTTTTTATCAGTTCAGACCGATATTCATTGGTGCATCCCATGTCACTTGCATCCTCAATGGCAATTTCGCCAGGTAGTACTGGGTCAAAACCATACATTAAAAAGTTTGGGGATTCGTGGGTAGAGGAGTTGACAGTATTTCGATATGCAAACATTGCTGGAAATATATATTGGTCCCAGTTCTCCTTGTCTCCTTCTGATATTTTACTAACTATATTGATGATACATTGATTTACCCGTTCCACCGAGCCGTTTGATGTCGGCCTATATGATGTAGTCAGCTTATGCTTAATATTCAAAACTTTACATGTGTCCTCCATAATATTAGAAGTGAGATTAGATCCCCTATCTGAGATCAACTCCTTTGGGCACCCAAATCTGCAGACAATATGATTAAACAGTGCATCTGCTATTATCTCAGCAGTTTGCCTCTTGATTGGTACTGCCTCTGCATACTTTGTAAAGAGATCGACAAACACAAGGATGTATCTGTTACCTTGTTTGGAAGTGGGGAGAGGCCCTATTAGGTCAACAGACACCATCTGAATCGGATACTTTGCAGGACTGAACTCTTGAATGGGGGCTTTCCCCGTGTGTCTGTTATATTTTTGGCACGTTTTGCACGACTGGATATAATCCCTTACCTTCTTCCACATCATGCGAAAGTAGTATTTCCTAGAGATGTTATTTACAGTCTTTTCAAGTCCCATGTGGCCTGCCATATCACTATCGTGAAACAAATTAATGATTGTCCTAGTTGCAGCATCACCAACACATTCCTTTTTATTATCTCTCCTGTTGCCCCCCTTTCCTTTTATAAAGAGCGAATTGTCAATAATATCAAAGTCAGTTATTGGTAGAGTTACTTTATCTCCGTCACGAGTATTATTCTGGATTGCCCGTTTTATTGGGCCAAATATTGGATCATCATCTTGTGATTTGATAATGCAATCCCTGATATTGCCATCCACTACATGATTGTTCATCTGGTTTGAGCTACCATTTCGTGATAGAAAGTCAGCTATAACATTATCTTTGCCTTTTATGTGCTCCACAATGCAATTATATTCGGCCACTTCCATTGCCCACCTCATGAGTCTACGGTTACAATTCTCCATATTTTTTAAGAACATTAATGGCTTGTGATCTGTGAAGATTCTAATAGGTCTTCCTAGTATCATATAGCGAAAGTGCCTTAGTGCAAGCACCAAAGCCATACATTCTTTCTCTACAGTTGAGTAGTTCACAGGGGCCCCTCTCAAGCATTTGCTATAATATCCTACTGGTAAGAGATTATCATGGTCATCCCTTTGCTTAAGTACAGCACCTATACATTTGTCACTTGCATCAGTAAATAAGTAAAATTCCTTATCATAGTTGGGGTGGGACAAAATGGGTGCAGTGGTCAATGCTCTCTTTAGCTTCTCAAAATCAGCCTGGTGAGATTCACCCCAGTTGAACTTCACCCCTTTTCTCGTCAGATTGACTATGTTTTCAGTTAATTTGGAAAAGTTTTCTATAAACGGGCGGTAATAATTAAGCATGCCCAGGAGGCTCCTAATACCCTTTACATTCCTCGGCTGTTCAATCTCCATAATTGCTCTCGCATTTTCAGGGTCCACAGATATGCCAGATGCACTAATGACATGTCCTAGATATCTCACCTCAGGAAGAAACAACTTACATTTCTCAGGCTTCAATTTCAATTCATATTTGCTTAAAATCTTTAGGATCTCATCAAGGAGCTCGATATGCTCCTGTTTATTGGCTGAGTAGAGCACAATATCGTCCTGAAAGACGAAGCACCCATTCCCGATGTGACCTGCTAAGATGTTGTTCATGATTTTTTGAAAGAATCGACCACTGTTTTTTCCACCTTGAGGCATTCGACATAACTGATATTTGCACCAAGGTGTTGAAAATGCAAATATCTCCCTCAGGTCACTCCTTACAGGTATCTGGTAGTATCCAGAACTCAGATCAAGTACAGAAAACACAGAGCTTCCCTCTAGTTGTGCAAGGATGTCATGTACACGCATCATTGGGAAGTCCTGCTCTACCATAACCTCATTCACCTTCCGTAGATCGAGAGTCAGCCTGATGTCACCGTCTTTCTTCTCAACTAAATGGATTGGTGAGTTCCATGGTGATACACTCTGCTCTATAATGCCAGCAGTCATGTATGCCTCAAGCTTAGATTTCAATTTTGGAAGGAGTACATGTGGGATCCTATACTGTTTGGTGTGTATAGGTCTATCAGTTTTGAGTTCAAACTCATGAGTAAATTTGGTAGTCCCTTTCAGGTCCTCGATGGCCATTGCAAA
Source organism: Centruroides vittatus (assembly GCF_030686945.1). Classification (NCBI taxonomy): domain Eukaryota; kingdom Metazoa; phylum Arthropoda; class Arachnida; order Scorpiones; family Buthidae; genus Centruroides; species Centruroides vittatus. Next base: position 198,303 of record NW_027120681.1, on the reverse strand, counting down.
ACAGCTCAAGTTTTCTAAAATGACAGCTCTAACCTTGTCACCCCATTCATTACTTATATGAGATATGGAAATCTTTTCGATCACGCTATTAGCAATTACCTGGTTACATGTAACCGAAATTTCATTGTCAGTTTGTATATCATGTTTACCTACCCCACTACAAAGCATCTCAGACACATTTCTTATTATGCTTGGATCATACATGATAATATCCATTCCAAATATGCCACTATAACCAAAATTGCTCTCAGTATCATGAATTATAAATGGGTGACATACAACTTTACCAGATAACATTCTTACATTTAGAGTGATTCCTTTGTGGTATCTCATGGGTGTACCTCCTATGCCCTTTATAGATACATCTATTTCAATAAATTTTGGATTGTCAAGACCCCTAATTATGTTCCGGTCAATTAATGATTTCTCCGCCCCAGTATCAATTAGGAAGACTCCATTGAAATCATTGATATGCCCCCTGCACATGGGTAGACCCCTTGCATTCTGTTCCAGACTGGTCAGTTTGATACACTTACTCCCGCCATGTTGACCTCCATAGTGGGAAGCTTCTAGTTTAAATTAACCTTATGGGGGCAATTTCTACGAATATGCCCCATATTACCACATTCAAAACACTGTGGTTGTTCCCGTCTGGCTCTACCCCTTCTTCTGTTTCCCAATAGAGCACCTTGCATCAATGTTGTGAGATTCTCCACTTTATCCCTTAATTCCTTTATTTCATCTTCATATGATGATCTATTCTCTCTAACCTGGTTTAAACAAGCCTCCACTTTGTCTATAGCAATCCCTTCAGAGATGACTGCACATTTTGACTCAACCCTCGCATAACGTTCCTTCTGTTGGACAAAATTCTCTGCCTGTGTAATTGCTTCTTCTAAGTTCTTAGGTTCTAGCCTAATGACCTCCTGCTGAATTGGTGGTATAAGCCCTCGAATAAATTGCTCTTTCAACATTTCGCCCTTTATATTGTTGTATTGAGGCGAGCTAAGCTCTAAAACCTCCATGGCAGACTTGACTCTCACGGTAAACTCCCTTACACTTTCACCCTTTTTCTGCTCAGTGCGAATGAATTCTTCCATAGCCACCGCAGCATTTGTAGTTTTGGGCGAGAACTCACTGATCATGTCTCCCTTTATCTTTTCATAGTCCTCACCATGCAGTGCCTCACTCTCACAAAACAGTATCAATGGTCTACCTTTCAACCTGGCCCTTAATGTGACTATCAAGGTCAATGCATCGCGCCACTTGGCTAGGGAGGCTACCTGTTCAAAACACCTAAAAAATTGCATGACATTTATCGAACCACGTTCACCAGAAAAGAACGGGACCATTCCAAGGTACCCTGATACAATTGGTGGTTCACCTTCATTAACAGAAGTGGTTCCTGGTTCATTATCAACTCCCTGTACATTAACCGACATTATGATAATGAAGATATATATATATATAACTATAAAAATTAATACACTATCTTAACACAATCCCGTATAAGAAATACCTACAAATTACGACCCTACTGGCTGTATCCTGTCGCGGACGCCATATGTGGAGTGTTGAGTTTTGAGCACAATGAAACAATCAACACTAAGAACAAAGAAAACATTTAATTATACAAAACTTAGGTATACAGCCAGCAAGGGAGCATTGGTGATATTCACAATACATATAACTAGTGGTGTCCAGTCCAACTTCTTGCCTTTGTAGAGATAATGTTTTAGGAATTTCAAACCTGGTCTATCCTTTCCTTTCTTACTTGGTCTCTCCTCCTCAAGCAGGTCCTTTCTTCACCTCTCATACAGGAAAAAAGCTATCCCATGCTCCTTTACATCCCCTATATATACATCACCTGTAGCACCCCCTTGTGTTACATTTAAATGCACAATTTAGAAAAACAAAAATATAGAGAAATATTATAACAACCACAATTATTTACACAGACAGCACATTAATAATAAACATACTAAAATTATTATTATTCATAAGAGAAACATCACATGTAAACATTCACAAAATAAATACATCATGGTGGTTACTGCCACAAAGGCTATTTCTGAATATTTTGATTCAAAACCGAAATCATTTTACAAAGACGGGATTAAAAAGCTACCATCAAGATGGCAAGAAATTGTACAAAATAATAGTGAATACATTATAGATTGAAATAAAATTTAATTAAAATTTTTTGCTGCTTTTTTTGTAGTGTAGGATATGCACGTGGTGAGTTATTCAACATGAGAATATAACACACATAAATGTTCTCGTCACCCGTGTTTATTTACTTTACAGGATTCTTTTACAATTCCGACACTCCTCGTTCTTCCACTATTAACCTTTTCTACATATAATTCCTGCAGATGCTCGGGTAGAATCGTTAAGCAACCTCGCGACAAAGGAATATTCACCGCGTTACAAAAATAAAGAACTAAGACTAAATTACTTAAAACTACTTATACAAATAAAAAAGAGAGAGAAGAAAAGATAGACAATAGGATAGTTGGATATATGATGATAGAAAAGAATGGGTACCCAAAGTGTTGACGATCTTGGGTGGCGAATGCTATATTATTAACTTTCTGCATTGTTGATTGTGGACGTCTCTCCGATCCTCTCAATAAGCTTCTTGAGGTTCCTATATCGGGATATATTTCGGATTCCTCTCAAACGCTAGCTTAGGCTTATCGTCTCCTTTGTCCTCCAGTCGATGCCAGAACAACCTGGAGGTCTTTACAATACATCCTATCTCTTCAACGTCCCGGTCGAAAAGTGACCTCTTGTCCTTCACATAACCCTTAGGCTACCACCTTTTCTTTGTCTTTTAATTAGGTCGCCACCATTTGAACAGGGAAGGGTTAGAGAAGACAGAAGTTTCTAGGAAAAGTTAGACAAAAGAACTAACGAAGAGGAAGAAAATGGAATAAATACTAAGAATAATCTATACTACAATATACAAAATAAGGCGCACGGCCACAGTAGATAAAAATACGCATGAACTTATGAACTGACCTGATACATTAGAATCCTGACAATAATCTTATGAGTCCTTTGTTAGAGATTTACATGGTAGAGACAAAGAGTTTGAATTTGAATCCTCACCACCCTCTTTTCTTAGACTTAAAATTCATCGGAGATCTTCATTCCACTATTAAAGTACTCCCTCGCACTTTCGTTTTATAATCCACTATGATAGTTTTTTCACTTCTTCTCTCTCAGCTATTTGGTAACAGTAACAGCTTCCTCACTCACAATCCACAGTTCACACATGCCACCTTCCTGAAAAACCTCCTTCCCATCAACCTCCTTTTCTGTTTCCTTCGGGACTTAACAACTGTGCCAGTCATTTCGTCATGGCTAGGGGGACTCAGGTATGAGACACAAGTGGGTGAAAAAACAAATTGTAGGATGATGTCCAGGCTCAGGGAATTTTACTCCAGCATCCCCATCCTATCATCAGCCTTTGTTATGTCAACTACTAAAAAATATGAACTAAAATATAATTTGTAACTTATAAAAAAGATTGTCAGTTTTGAAAAGATTATTTTATAATAGTGCTTTTTTTCAAACTAAAAATTAAATTCAACTGTATTTTGACTACATAAGTAAATATAAGTTTAGGTTTATATTTGTTATTGCATTTTTGTGATTCGGAAATTTTTATTTTTATATAACATTTTCAAATCATTAATACACAACAACAAGCATAAATTTAAACTTTAAATGCAACATGTTTTCCTTCATTCAAAGATTTAATAATTTCTTTTCCTATTCTAATTAAAACTTATTGTTTTATGCTGTCATATAGAGAATTTTTTGTATATGTTTAAAATAATAGTTTATATTTTTCATATAAATGTTAAATCTAAGATGACTTATGTCATAATTTTGTGCAGATTATCTGTGTAAAAGACAATTTGAAAGGTGTGAGAGTCATACTTGCCAACCTTTAGTATGGGAAATAGCTGGAGCATTGATAGAAAAATGCTGATATTTGCACAAGGCTAATATTAAATACTTTTAATAAACAAAATTTAATTTATTTTTACATGTTATATTTTATAAAGCTACTGACATAAACACTGTCAAGGGTATGACAAAAGCTTTATACTCTAACATCACAATTTTAAAAAGGTCAAGTATTTTACAGGACCCATCATAAATCTAGATTTAGATTTATGATGTGTTCCATCTTGATTTGTCAGGAGTCTTGATACTGTTGCATGATGAGTGCCTCCTGCTGCATGCATTTGTGCTATGGTTTGCTTTGTTAGTGTTAGAATGTATTCACGATGGTTGCTATCAGTCAGTTTATTGACTTTCACTGCAATTATTAAGAATAATGATTTTTCTGGTTGTGATTTATATCCTATCTCTGTCTTACTTTTTCTTATTCGTACAGAATATCTTTTTTCATTTGCAACATTGCAATACATGGGAGGCAAATGAAAAAGGCCCTGCAATGCTGTGTGGCAAAATCATCATCAGCTTATTTTACCATTTTATAAAGATTGCAAATCTTTGTAAAATCTCACAAATCTCAAAGAACCATCTGATTTCTTTTCTTGAGAAAGTTCATATACGGTCTGTATATTCTTAAGTGATAAATCAGATGTTTCTTCTTTTTGGGTGGAGAAACTGTAGCAATGTTCAATAATTTGGTCTAACTGTAAAAGTAACTCATTTCCTTTGATGACGAGTTGGCCATAATTGATTTAACTGCCATCATAAACGAACATTGTCAAACTTAAGATTCATATCATATTTGCCATTTTAAATTATCATATTTGAGCTAAAATTCTTATACCTATACCATCATACAATTACTGTATGTAAAAATATTAATCTTGGTTCTTTCCCAATTGAAGGAATCTGAGAATGTCGTTCTGGTTTGTTTCAATCGTTCGTAATAAAATATATACAATATTGTATTGTCAGCATATACTATATATATATGTGTTAGATTCATTAAAGTGTTTATGTGAAAATATCAAATTCTTTAGAAACACTGACAAAAGGGAAAAGTGGCCTGTCCACTGACAGAGCATACAAAACGCTGATTGTTGGCAAGTATGGAGGATTATATGATGGGGCAGGTTATTTGCCAATTTTAAATTGCAGTTATTAATTCATGTCTATGGAGCAATGACTGCTCCAAAGATGTGGGCTATATGGTTGAGTCGGTTATGTAAAGGTTTTACTTACATTTTAACAGTTTTCTGCAGGGTATACTCCAACATGCCACTGATGGGTAATATGCATGAATTATAATTTTAATAATTTTTAGATAAGAGATGGCACCAAATGTCTACCTCTAGTAGCAAATTACTTAGTATTAATTATTAAAATGGCAGATTTATAACCTGATCATTTAAGGCAATCATTTGGTTATGTATTTTATATATATATATAGGGCTTTGAGATGTTTGATATACTCATCATTGATAAGAAAGTGGTTTAAGTATTTGTTGACTAACTGTAAATCATAAAACATTTAATAGACAATAAGTAGGATTTTAAACTCAATGTTAGAATTATTGACTTAACTCAATGATTGATTCAGCTTAATTTTTATACAATTATATCTAATGGGACTTATTTACAAAAGATAATAATTGAATTAAACTAAACATGATGCTAAAATTCTAAACTAATTAAACTAACTAAAATCTAACTTAACTAAAGACTAAACAGAAAAAATTAAGGAAAATTGGTTAATTAGGAAAAACAGATGAGAAGGTACCTTGAAGAAGTTTTGTTTGTTGTTTAATTCTTTCAATAAAGTCCTTCCTATGTATTATTTTTCTTATTGCTGTTTGACATGAGAACTCTTGCTTTCTCCTAGCTGATCCAAAAATATTGGGGTCTAAATTTCCTTCCTACTGTAATTCTTGTAGTTTGTCAAGGACGTAATGTTCACCAATCCAAGTTTAACTTGCCTTTCCATTTTTCAAATACTTCACTTCAAAAAACCGTACAGCACCTTACTCACTATATCACTATATAATACTGTAATAGATTCTCAGTAAAAACAGATAAACTTGTGGTAATTTTTGTCTTGTGTTTTTTGTCTTACTTTTTTGCCTATTCTTTGTTCTATGATCACTATCGGTTGGTGTGTAACTTCATATACTTAGGTGAAATTGATGTTACTCTTAAGAGTGACTTGACTAAATAGGATAATGGATATTTAACAATGGCATGAGATGATTGAGGAGGGATTTGCAATTACAAAGAGGAAGAAAACGTATAAGTAGTCAAGTGGATTTTGATTGTCTCAAGAGACAATTTCTATTCCCTTGTACAAATATCAGAACAGACAGTAAATCTGGGGCTGTTGTACAGGTGAAATAATATCTTTTGGAATTGAAATGTATCACTTCTTGAAACAAAGGGAAGTTCATCATAGTAAAGTTTTTTCTTTTTGCTCTCTGGAAGAGAAACAGTTAAGGACTGGCCAATATATAAGTAAGGATATTGAATATTCTGATTGATCAGTCAATTAGTAGTTTTTCATTTTTCTCATTTCTATTTCATTGGCCTACTTCACTTAATCTTTATTTTTGTACTTCATTTCTATGTATAATTTTAGATTAAAATAAGTTTGATATTGGGTTGCTTAATATTTACCAAACTTAGTTGTGATTGTTATCAATTGTATGTTGTATGAATTAATACTTCTTTTAACACAATAGAGCTTAATCCACATGCCAAATAATAAATCAAAGGAAGGAAAACTCACTGTGTACTGTATATTGCTAGCACTTTCAACGAACTTATGTTCATTGTTATCAAGTGAACAGAATTTAAAGTTGAGTACAAATGTTCTGTTGTTTAAAATTGAACAGCATCGTTCTAACAGTCCAAGTAGGAAGTCAGTTTAGTTCAGCACCTGAAGCAGGCCTTGGTGAAGGCCAAAAACGTTCAGAAGTTTTGTTTAGTTCAATTACTGGTAAAAAAGGTTTCATTTGTGACGGTTCAAATGTTCTAACATGAGTGGAACACATTATTTAAAATTACAAATTAAGAATTAAAAACCATTACAAACATGCTATAAACTTTGATTAAGCTTGATGTTATAATATAATGAGACACATGCATGGACACAGATCCATGTTAATGGTGTGATAGCAGATGCAATTTATACATTGGGCAGGTCAAGCATGGGAGTGTTGCATGGTTCCAAGGTTGTTGTGAGGATAGATTCCCATATAGAGATGAGTTTCTGGTTGCTATAGCATCTGAGTAGTATTGTTTGAGCCCATAATGGGTTGTAGCTCTGTTCAATACTACTTTTTGTATTATGCACAGTTTATTGTATTACTGTAATATTCAAGCTGTGCATGGAATATTATTATATTCTATTAAGTTGGTGTTTGATTCTATTTTGCACATGCACTGATCATGTTACAAACTAAAGTGTTTATACCAAATATGAAACCAATAATCTTGACCAACAAATAAGGAATAAAGCCTTAATAAAGTTTACTGACAAATTAGCAAAAGTTATTTTTATTTTTATCATAAAAGTTATTGTATAATAATTAATTAATTAATTAATTGTTTTTTATTTAATAGTTTGAAAAAGACAAGCAAGCATGGGAAGGGTCTAATTGTAATCAGATGATTGTTATCTTAAGCGACGGTGGTACAGATGAAGCCTGGGAGGTTTTGAAACATTATAAAGAAGATTCTAAAAAAGTAAAGTTTGCATTGAAATTAATTTTAAAATACTGCAGATATAATTGAATATCTATTTGTTTAATTATTTAATTAAAACAGTAAACAGTATTGGAATAAATTTTTTAATGATTTTTTTAAAATTATGTTTTCATATTATAGTTGAAAATTTAATATAATTATATCTTAAATAATCTGTCAGATGTAAAATCTGCACATCATTCAAGTTGAAGTTGATCATTTCTAGTTTTTTTTTACATATTACAAAAATTAATTATATTTTATAATTAAAATCATTATAAAAAATTAAAAATTGTTTAATTTTATATAATTAATTTTTTTATAAAAACTTGGAAATAGCTCAAAACCAAACTACATATTTTCATTTTTATCATTTTATATCAAATAGATTAAGAATAACTAAGAGGATGCAAATAGCTTTTAAAAATATAAATCAGGAATATTTATAAATATTTAAAATATTTTCAGTTTGAACTTAGAATAGATATAAAATAAAATACAGTAGACCCCCCCTATAACACGGTAGATACGTTCCGTGTTATGTGGATTCTGTGTTGTACGAGTCACTTAAATACATGAGCCAATCACAGCCTGGCATGTGTGCAGTTTAGGACTACAGCTGTTTGAAAGGTTTTTTTTTTCCATAAAATTAATCGATTCTAGACTAATTTGACTCAACATTTCCAAATCATGCATAAATTTTTGGGAATAATCCATATAAACTATGCTATAAACAAAAAATTGTAGGATTACTTGCCGATTGTGCACTGTTTGATGACGCCATTGCTTAAGCTCGTTTTCGTCGCGGAGCGGCTCGTCGAATGGCGGGCGTGTGTTTCCCGATAAGTTACTTTTTACGAAAAATTCGCTGAACTTTGGAGACATCATTAATATAAATATAATTTTTGTGGCCGTTAAATAATAAATGGTTTTTAGTAGGTCCGCTGCTCATTTAAACTCGACGGTTTGTGCAATGTCCGCTATTGGTCCAGATTCGACCAATCCTGTTGCAACACAAGTTGGCGATGACTTTTTACCGTGTTATACGAGTCTCTTTTAGTGTGTTATACGAACACAGTCACAATTTTTTTTGCTGTGTTATACGAATCTGTGTTATAGGGGGGTCTACTGTACTTCCAATTTGTACAAAAACATTTAAACTTATGTCTAGGATAGAAAGTCAAATGAAATCAGGTGTCAATATTAATTTTTTTGTATATAAATAAAACTAATAATAACTTTTTGGTTATTTTATTTAGTGCTGTGTTTAATTTAAAATTAAATAGATTTTTAAATTAAGATTTCCACATATTTAAAATTTATTTAATCAACTGCGTGTTCCAATGTTTACTCTGAAATTTTTAATCTGACAAAGCCTTAAATAAAAATTGCAAAAGTACTCATTTTAATTTTAAAACTATTTATTCTATTTTATTGTATTGTTGATAAAATTGTATCAACTTAAGATTTTCAGTGAGGAAAAAACTAATATATTTCTATTTGAAAAATAAATAAATTCAATAATGTAAACATGATCATTATTTATTTTTATTAGGTTCAATATTGTACAATATCATTTTGATTAATTTAATTTGAAATAATTTTAATATTTCAGGTAAGAATATTTACTTATGCCATTGGTGCTCATCCTGTTCCATACATTCCTCTAAAGACTCTAGCTTGCACTTACAGAGGTATAAAGATTAAATGTCTTGATTACAAAAAATTGATAACTTAACATTATATTATTATTTAACATAAGGCATGCCATTATTAGTAATTTTTACACCATTATAAAAACTTGCTAAAATAATTTTTGCAATTATATTAACAAGATTATCTTAAAATAATTAATCTTTTAAGCTGACACAAACTAAGATGGAGTGCAAATTGGATTCAGATTTAATTTCCGGATGTTTAAAAACTTTATTTTTAGAATTAAGGAAAATAAAATGCATTCTGACTTGTAAATTATGTTCAATATGTTCAAAGCATGTTACATAAGACTAAGATAGATTGCATAAAAGAGCTTGCAAAAAAAAAACTACTCAGACATTGTACTGTGAGGGAATAGAAAATACAAACGAGTTGACATGGAGAACTTTAGTGATTTTTTTCGATGGGTCAAATTGATAACTAGCGTGCTTGATAGAGTAGATGCTTAGAAGGAGGAATCCATTTATCTCAGTACGGATTAGACAAAGACAACTATCCAAATTAACAAGATAACGTTTTAATTTTCCTTGGAAGATATAGTACATCCAGGGAAACAGGAATGTACAGAGCCCGACAATCCAATCTACCAAATAGCATTAACACACAATTCTCCCGACAAATAATATGCTACAGAATTCCCATAACGTGCAGACATAAAACGTACCGACAATGAGTTTAAAGTGTACCTTCTCATCAGACAGGAAACGGTTCGAAAACGAAATCTTCCTGTTGATCTGGTTGCACAGTCCTTACTTTCCAGCTTCCTGACTATTTTCACACGCCCTTTCACACACCACTACTACTTTGCTCCTCCGTGTTTGTTCTCTCTCCATTTCCATTCTAACTTCTCTCTGAGACACACCCTCCAATAAATCTCCCACCCTAGGTTACACACCCTGATTTACACAACTCCTCTCCACCGAGTCGGACCCGCCATGTGGCATAAGAGAGCAGGAAAAGACATAAGGCACAGTACTTCTTTAGAAAAAAAAATCAAATACTGTATATATTTGATTATTTTTTTCTAAAGTATAGTCAAACTTTTGTATAACAAAGTTGCTAAATCCTGAAAAAATTTGCTATAGAGAAATTTCATTATATAGAAATAACACTTTTTGATAAATAAAGTATTATTTTAACATAAATTTTTATGTTATTTTACATAATTTAAATTAATATAAATGTTCTTTGGGAGTAAGCACAAAATTGGTATGTAGAACTTATCCCATAGGAACATTAATTGATGAATAAAATAGACTTTATTTTTCACAATGGATTACTTTGTTCAACAGAACAGATATGCATTTTGGGCTATTTTACCCCTCTTAAGGGGTAAAACTAAAAATTTAAAGGTTAAAACTAACTGTAAAAATTTATTTTTAAATTTTTACAGTTATTTTAACTAGTTTTACCCCCTTTTACCTTTTTGTTTTAAATACTTTATTATTACAGTAGTCACATGTAAATAACATTTCAGTTTTAACAATTGTACAATAAGGACTGAAAAGGGGCAAATAGCCCAAAATGCATATCTGTTCCATTAAACAAAATAATCTGTTGTATAAAATAGTCTATTTTATTCATCAAATAGTGTTCCTGTGTGATAAGTTCTACATAGCAATTTTGTGCTCACTCTCAAAGAACAATAGAAAGAATAAGAAGCAATCAAATATTAATATAAACTTAATACAGTATACAGTAATAACATAATATAAACATAATTCTAATTTTAAATAAGTTTCCATTTACATGTTAAAATACTTACAAGTTTGTTTAACTACATTTTTGTAAAGAAAAATTTGTAATGTTTGTAAATTTGGACAAACATGATAAAATTGCCAAACTTTGAAACCAAACTTCACATTAAGTCCAATTACAACATAATTGTATGAATTTCTTATGAAGTATGGCTTGTTATTCCAATATTAAAGAAAATATACTGTGTCAAAATTAATTAATACACTTCAACTTACACAAAATTATACAAAATTTATTTCAGCTTAAACTATAGTTTAACAGTTAATAGTTAAACTTGATATTTATTTTAAACAGTGTTAAAAATGTCATTATGATAGATAAAAAAAACTTTATTGGAAGATTATTATACTTTTTGTAAATAAAATTAAGCCAATAACATTGAAAATACAATAGATTTTAGATGTATAATTTTTAAAATAAAATATATTTTGTGGTTTTGTTAGGTTATTTCACTATAATCTCTTCAATGGGAACTATCAGAACAAGAATTCAAGTGAGTATAGTGTATTAAATGTCGTTAATGATAATTTTATATACTTATTTACTAATTGTTTCTTTTATTACTTTTTGTTAAAGTAATACAGTTTATAATTTTTTGAAGTCGTATTTTAATCAATAAATATTTCCAAGTTTATTTTTCTTTAAAAAATGTTTTAAGCTTAGCTTAAGATGTTTTAGATGATCAATAACAATTAATAGCATCTATCCCTGATATCTTGACTAAGAAGACTTTCAGTCTTCTTAACTTGACGTGAATCTGATGGGATTGGACAATGCAAAACAAGGGTGATCTGATTCCTTCTGTACAAAATTTTCTATTGAAAACTGCCTGTATTTAGGCTTTAGATACATGAAATAAAATCTGGGAAACTACATATGGCCAGCCATTGGTCAGGTATAAACTATCAGAACTAATTCCAGTGTTTAGTAGTTTTATATGATATGGTAAAATTTGTCTTATTCACTGTTGATAGTGAGAAAGTTTATTCAATTGATGGATCTAGAAAGTTTTTAAATAAAGATGAAAATTAATTTATGATATAGGTTGCGAATCCTTTATCTAAAATTCTAAAAACTGAAAACCTCCAAAATTCAAAAGTTTTTTGAGTCCTAACATCCCGACATGATGTACTACAAATGGAAAATTCCACAAAGCGTTGGGAATATTTGTGTTCTCCCAGGCCCAGATTCAAAAAATCACTTACACCTGTTCCCAGGTACCACATGTTCCAAAAATCTGGGCATCTCACCTGTGCCTAAATGATTTTTCTGGTCACCCAGCTAATAATCTTCATGAGACATACACAAAAAGTGGGAATTTTTTATATACTTTGAGTGTAGATTTTAATATATGTTTACCAGAACATATTCAAAATTTAAATGAATATACATTTTTTCAAACAGTTCAATTAACATTTCTATGTTAATATCTTTTTAAAAATATTTTTACACATGTAAACTAGATATATTTAAAAAAGCACATTCATATGGACAGGTGAAATTTTTTGTTTTATTGAAAATTAATAAAAAATCCTAAATAAGCAACATAAAAAAGAAGTTAAATTAAACTAATATAGTGTAATTCCCTTAGCTCGAGAGAGCAGTAAGATGGGAATTATATACATAAGATAGCAAACTGATCCTGCTTTAATAAGGGAATGTGAATTCGACAATATTATTTTTCGTCGCTGGACTTTTCAGTCTATACACTAATTTAAATGATGCACCTTAGTCCAGTCAGTCTCTTCTCTCCTTGTCCACTATCAGGGAGACTTGATATATTGTTCTTAAGAGAGTCTGGTCCTTTCATATATATATATTTGGTGTACATATATTGAATAGTTTGCCCTTACTCAGAATAACAAGTCCTTTGTTCATTCTTGCACGTGCTCACCTTCCTTTTTTTAACAATCCTTTCTGTCTTCTTGGTGGTCACTTCATACAAGACAAAGCCTGTCAAGGGAAAAAATGTTGTTACATCAGTTCTCTCCTTCTTATACCTGTCTACATGTCACCTTTTCCTCTCCCCTAATCAGGGCATGTCATGAAGATGGTCCAGTTGAACTGATTCTGATACGCATCCGACAAACAAAAACTGTTATCACCTCCGGCAATAAACCCAAACGAGACATTGTAACAGCTGAGGGTGAAGGGAAAAAAAATATATACATTCAAATATGGGATGGAAGTATCACAATAGACCAAATCAAATCAGACTAAACTATTCAAATATTTCAAAATATAAAAGATAAAGGATTCTCAGTCTGTACAAAGATTCGTGAGAACAGTAGGAAGACAACCATGTTTGAAGAAATTGTGATATATCCTCAGTATGATTTTTTAAATTTTCGAATGAAATAAATTTTGTTTTTATGTTATTCTTTATTTATTTAATTTATTAATTCCTTTAATTTTTATATTAGAATGCTAATCTCAGACCAAGCAGCTCTGTATAAAATTAGTTTAATTTCAATTTTTGAGTATTGATGACACAAACGTGAATAAACATACAAGTTATTATTATGTGGAGAACATTTATTACCTTTTGAAGTATTATATTTAATATTAAATTATTATACTGTGCCATTAACAAGTAAATCAATTGGACTTGAAAGTAATTTTCTTACAGTAATAATTTACTTTCTTAATACAGTAATCTTGCCATTTATATGGTTGAAAAATGTTTTAATTTTAAATAATTAACTTTTTGGAAATAAATTATAGTTGCACCAAAAAGTGTTTTTTGTTATCCGTAACCTATTATATAAATGCATATTTAAAAAAAAAACTTTAGTTAGAACTTTTCTACTCCAGTAAGAGTAAAATGCTGTATTTGAGAATATAGAACAGATCTCTATTTTAAACAGCTTTCTGTGGTTCATTTATGCACTTTTGGCATAAATGGAGGGAGTGCCCGTATATTAGGGATTACTTGGATTACTGTTTCAGCTGTTGTAAATTAGGGACTGACTGTATGTAATTTTAGATTTTAAACTTTTATTGTACTACTTTAAAATGAATTATTTAATTTCATTCTTAGATTTGGAATACTTTAATTATTAAGTTTCCCTACAAATTACATAATTTTATTATTGATTTACAAAGCAAGCCTGTAAATTATGTTGAAACTTCATAAATTATACAACTATAAGCACAAACAAAAATTTTATCTGCAAATTATAGGCAGGAAATTATGGTAATGAAGATAGTTCAGAGAAAAAATAAATGAATGAGGGATTAAAGAATTATAGTAGATAAGGGATAAATTGTAAATGCCTAATTAATACGTAAATTTTGCAAAACTGTTCTAACTTACAAATTATAAGAATGTTATTCAAAAGTTTATTTATTTAATATTTTAAAAATATTTATAGTTTGTCATTAAGTTTTGTGAGATAGTGAAGAAAAATGAATATGGAAGACTTTCTTGATTATTTAGTTAAGTAAAAGAAGTTAAATAAATGATCAAAACTAGTAGAAAATATAATTATGCAACCATACAAAATCAGAGAGATAATACTTTTATAAATATTTATTACTTCGTTTTAGAGATTTTAAGAAGACGAAAAATAAAATTTACTTTAGCTTTGAAAAATATCATGCATCTAATACGAGAGAAAAAGAAATAAGTTTTTATTAAATGCATTAAAATGTATTATTTATATTGTAAATATATTATTTATGTGTACACATGTATAATAAAAGAGAGAATTGTTTTGCAAAAATATATATTAAATAATTTTATAAAATTTAAATAAGCCTTTTGTCATTTTTTGTAATTACTGACAGAAATTCATTTTAAAATATTAAAATTCAATAAATTTATTGAATAATTTTATGTATTGTAGTTTTGAAAGTTTTTTATATAGTCAATTATTTTTTTTTCTGATTTAAATTTTAATTTTGATATGTTCATTGTTTTATTTAGGAATATCTCAAAGTACTAAGCAGACCGATGGCTTTAAATATAGCCAGAGAATATCATTGGACAAACTTCTACATGGATCCATCAGTAAGAAAGATAAAATATTAGATTTATTTTATTTAGAAGTTTTATTTAAAATAAATATCCAAGAAATATCTTGTTTAACTTCAGAATATTGAGTAATATTCTTTGTTTTTTATTAATTAGATTAATATATATTTTTAATTCTTGTTAATTTAACCTGTTAACTTTCTTAAATTTTATTTTACACTCTGCGGGTGTTAAGAGGCCCATTATGGGTTCAATCAATCCCACAATAGGGAGCTGGGTGAGGAGGGATGGGACCAGACTACCCACTGAAAAAATTCCTGGAGTTTTTCATTTATCTGGATTTGATCTTGGGTCCACCTTAGTCAAGGGTGTTGGGCTGATACTTTAACAACCTTGGTCATCAATTGGTTCTTTTATTTTAAGAGGAGAAACTTTTACTGATTTATTAAATAAATATTTTAAATAACTTATTTTTTTATGGATTTTAAATGTCTTATTTTACTTAAATTGATAATTATTTCTATCTGAATTTTTTTAATATATATTTCGTAAGTTTTTTAATATTTATTCAATAACAGACTGTGGAATAAATAAAATGAAAAAATGAAATACAAATAACTTTATCTATATTTTAAAAACTTGCATATTATTCAGCATGTGGACGTTTCTATGATATTACTATATTTACTTGAATCTAAGACACAGTTTAATTTCTACATGTTAATCTATGGATTTTTTTTAACTAGACAACTTGAGAAAAAGTTATGTCAACAGAAAATATTCAGTATTTATTGCAAATAAATTATATATCATTGTGAAATCTGGAAGTTAAAAACCTAGAATTTTCTGAATTTTTTCACTCCAGTTATAAACGACTTAATCAACGACATTCCATACCCGGGAAATTGTTGACCCTCGACGGGCAATGATCGCCCCCTAACTATCAACAAGCCGTTATTCCCTCGGATGCAGGTAGATCATCTTGCACGATGGTTTACAGTTAGCGTCCGAGCTAGTCATTTATTTAAAGTCCGGGAACACCTATGGCCCTAAATACAATCCGTTATCGATCACGTGACAGGTTTTCTCATCAAAAACTTATAAAAGGTGCTTCCTACCCCTCTAAAGGGCTCTCTGATCGTCTCTCCATTACGAAGTGCACTGCGCCGTCGACCGAACCCGAAGTTTCTAAGTTTCTTAAGTTTGTAAGTGCCATTGTCCGGTCTACGAATTCTAAGGTTCTACGTGCCATCATCCCCTTAACTGATTCTCCGTCATCCCGAAAATCATCGTCTCTTCTGAGAGAATATTCGTCTATTACGGACTTGTTAAGAGGTATGAAAATTAATTGTAAACTCTCTCTCTCCGGACCCCTTTTTGTGTATGAGGGTAGAAGTGTAGTTTTGTTCGTTTAGATTTTAATAAATCTTGTTTTGTTATAAAATGGTGTCTTTCTTGACTGTCGGCTTCGCCTTATCGTCGACCCCATCCTTCCTCCTAATCCACTCGCGTAATGCGTAATGCGCCGTAAACATAACAGCCATCCTTGACAAGTGAGTCGCTGGTAAAAAGAGGTACGACTCCCTCTTACCTCCCCTGGGATCTCACATATTGGTGTCAATCGAGTGGGGTTTCGACTTATTCAGCACCCCCCGATTTCACATCATTGTCTTCTGTGGTATCAAAATTAGAAACCTCTTCACTTCCCATATTAGGCTGTTCTGAATCAATACTAATGTTTTTTTTAATCATTTAATTAGGTTTTTGTTACTGGTTTTGTAGACTTTAAAAACTAAAAGCTATTGGCTTTCTTCAGCAATACATCACACAAGGAGCAGTTGCTTATATAGTTTTTACTGAAAGAGATGCATTTTGGATCTTAATGAGCTCTCTTCAGTCCTTAACTAATATATATCAATAACTACTTCTTGTGTGATGTGTTATTGAAGAAACCCAATAGTTTTAAATTTTTTCATCATGTTCTTGAATATTAGTATTAGTACTAGTTTTAGTTTTAGTAAACTAAAACTATGCTAATCAACACTGGATTTGATGTTCACATGTAATCATACTCAGTGCCATTTAAAGCATTGGAATTCAACATTTCTTCAAAGAGTACTGTACAACTATTTCTGGGATTTTCATTCAAGTACTTACAACTTTACTGTATATACTAACAAGATTGAGCTAAGTTGACCTCTTAAATATTTTCTATTACAGATATTGGTATAATGAAATCATTAAAATAATGCCATAGAATTAACAACAGAGAAATAAGATACATGGCACTAGAAATCACTAATTATGACATTACATTGAATCTAAAGTGCACTCTATTTTCAGAGATAATGAAAATAACAAATTCAGAGAAAAACTGTATCTTACATTCAAGTAAATACTGTATTTATTAAAACAAAAAATGCAAATAAATTGTTAAATATTGGTATATTTAACTAAAGAATGAACCTTAACTGTGTAACTTGCATACAGACTTTACATTTGCTTTATAATTTATTGTGTAATATGAGCTTAATACAAATAAGAATATATTTATTATTTGTCATGATAATAAAAACTTATTGATCTTAAAGAACTATAATTTTATGTAATTAAGCTTTAAAAATTAAATTTATTAAGTTATTAATATTTCAGATATAACAGAATTAAGTACATTTTGTAAGTATGCCAATTTGAGGGAGGAATTTTACTCCCTTGTCAGGGATGACCTAGGGCCCTTGTGTATATGGGTGGGTACTGGAGGCAAAGAAAACAAGTGTTGACAATAAACAGTTTATTTGGGTGAAATTATGCTTACATTGGCAATATAGGTTCCGAAAGACAAATCAAAGTCTCTATGTTATCGTTGGTTGTAAATTATTCATTTCAAGGTTCAATGGGCAGCCCTGGGGCAGTGGTGATTTCATTGAGTTTATGCACAGGGAGTTGACTCTGGTCATGACCACAGGAGGAGGAGACAGCGACTTTAAATGTTCATATGGAAGACAGAGAGAAGGGCGGGGATAACTCCGAGGAAAGACCGAAGGATCAAACTCCTGGATCAAACTGACTGACAGAACTGACTTTCATCATCCTGAGATTTTATATCTTCTCCTCATTGTCATCTTTTCATTCATTGGGCTTTCCCTTTCCTGCTCCCCCTATTGGTCTCCCACATGTCTCCAGTTAGAATTCGAGACCAGTTTGGATCGCAAGAAAGGTCTGCTTGGGATGGTTTATCCAACACCATCTGTTTGACTCTGATTGCGACTTAGACACACGTGCTCATATTGCGTCTTGTCACTTCTTTTTTCTTATTGTGTTTTAAGTTTTAAACAATTCCATTTTTTTATTTCTTCTATATGAGCAACGATGTCAAAGTCGGGTGTTGCTGATCTGACATTTATTTCTTTGTTGTTTTATAATTTATTAAAATATACTTGTTTGAAATGTTTGAACAGTGTTTTAAACTATTTCTGGGGTCTCACAATTTCAGTCCAGCAGGGTAAAAATGCCTTTTAAACATTTTCAGCTCACATCAAAGGGTAGATTGGTTCCTGAAGAAGGCCTTCAGTGTAAGCTGAAAATGTTTGAACAGTGTTTTTATCCTGCTGGATTGACATAAGGTTACTGAATCATATTTAATTATTTTCCAGTTTAGTATCAACAGAATTACAATATTAAACAGTAAAAAATATACATAATAATAATCAAAATTATTCAATTGAATTAACTAATAGATCTTTAACAGTGGGTGAAGTTTAAAAAATACTAATGATTTTTAACTGTCCACATCTGAAGATGTGGTCAGTTGAATGTCAATGTAGATAAGAAAGGTAATAGAAGGAAGAGCTTATTTACTTTTTCCTATTAACTAGGCATTAACATTCTGTAAACTTTACCCATTGTTAAAAGAGCATTGAGTAATTCAAAATTACTATAAAGAAATTGAATAATTTTAGTATTTTAATAATTTTAATTGATGATTAATTTGCAACATTAAAAAAATAATTTGATTTCAAATACAGGGTCTTGGAATGTTAACTGTAGTTACATTGCCTGTATATAATAAAACTAAAGACAATGTAAGTATATTTTTTATGTTTATTTATTTAAATAAATAAAACTTTTATTATAGTACAGAATTCAAATACTGTATATTAATGATAAATAAATCCTAAGAAAACAACTGAAATATAATTGTTAATTGTCTACTTGGACTTTACTTATTAATAGGACTTTATACTGGTGTTTAAAGGTTGGCACAGTAATGAGAGTTAGTAAAAAACAAAATTTCTTTATTATATCACCTGTATTATTACTACAGGTGATATAATAAAGAAATTTTGTTTTTTACTGAACTAACTCTCATTACTATGCCAATCTTCGAACACCAGTATAAAGTCCTATTAATAAGTAAAGTCCAAGTAGACAAGTAACAATAATATTCGAATTAAGGACAGTAAGGCTTTCACGATAACTGAAATATAAGATTGGATCATATTTCTTTTATAATCAATTAAATTATAAACATAAAACTAGCACAAAAAATTTCATAAATTTTTAGCTTGTTATCTGGTTAGCAATTTCAAATTTTGATATTCCTGTAAATTTAATATGTACTGTACAGTACATGCTTAGTGATAAATGTTCAAGACTTATTTAACTTTATTATATTAGTGATGTTTAATTTTATTTGACTTACAAGTTAGAACTTAAAATATTCTGATTTTTCAGTCAATATTTAAATACACAATCTAAATTAAAGAAAATATATTTTTGCTTTTATTTATTAATAATTTTCTTGAATATTTCACTTTAAGTATATCAATTTAAGTTTATTCAATTGAAAATAAAGTAAATATTTTATTAATTATGATTATATTTTTAAACATTTAGAGAAATCCTTCTTTAGTAGGAGTGATGGGAATTGATGTGAGCATGAAAAACATGATGACAACAGAACCAAAATTTCAGGTGTGCATTTGGAAATTTTAAATATTTGTACTGTGAAATTTGATAGAGCAAAATGTAGACAAAGGAATAAAATAACAAAGAAATTTACTTCTCACTCGTTACAATACGAGATTCTTTTAGGATGACAACAAATATCTCTCCCAATAAATAATACACAATAGTACTCACACAAAAAATAACACAAGATCAATAAAATTTGCATGGCGATCTCTATCCAAATCAATCGTCAAATTGTCTAGAATTATACATAACTTACAACTAGGTGCTTACGACTACTTATAACTAATAAAAATAAAATAATTAATTAGAAAAACTGAAGAATAAGAATGGGATAGGAAAGAGGGTACCCACAATCTGTTGCAATGTTCTATTTGTCGTTGGTATGTTGGGACGAGATTTCTTCCTGGGATCATGAATGGGTTCAATTCTCTCACTATTTTGTAATCAGTTCAAAAGGCTGACTGTGTTTTATTCAAAAATTTGTCTAATTTTTTAAAAATTTGTTTTAAATTTTACCAACTTGTAATTTTACCCATTTACAACACCTTTTTTTAAACAAATTTTTATAATATATCCAGTTAATTGCCTATTTTTAATTTCAATTTGTATTCAATATTCAACTAATATCTGTATAAAAAATAAGGACTGAAGAAGAGTCAGTAAGACCTGAAATGCATATCCACATCCATTAATAAAGTCTATATCAATAAGAGTTCCTTGTTTGATGTAAGTTACTGAAAAAAAAAGCTAAAAATTTTGGGCTTAAAAAAGTGCATTAGTCTTGCAAAATAAATTTTTGAAAATACAGTAGAGCATTGTTTATCCGATTCAATTGGGGACCGGGGTTGTTTGGATAACTGATTTTTTCGGATAACCGATTATGTACGAAAAAATATATTAACCTATCCGATGTTGAAATTTTTCTCCGTTGCATGTTGCTTCGTGTTGAATTTTTTCCCATTGCGTGTCGCTTTGCGTCGAATTTTCGTCGATTTTAAGCCTAACAAAAATTTTTATAATAATAATCGAGGCTATTGTATTGTTAAAAATTATTTCTTTATTTTGTACAAACAAAATAAATATATTGAAAAATATAAAAACAAAAAATTATACTTTAGAAGTTAATCTAGTATCAAAAACGTTCGATTCGGCACGACACAGTCCGACTGGAAAGCTTTCGGTTAACCGGCTTTTGGATAAACGACGCTCTACTGTAGTTATGAAATTAAATATTGTCTTTACATCATGTCCATAAAAAAGTGTACAAAAACTTTTCCTCTTTAATAACCTCCAATTTAAAAAGATTATATTGGAATCATAATTTATGAGCTCCTTCCTTTATATGAACAAAAAATGTGAAGTTTGGAGCTTCTGTCATTGCATCTGTAACAATTATCATTAGATAAATCATATATAATCTTATTAATTATGGTAATTATTGGCAACAAAGTAAGTATTTGGTATTTGGCCAAATACTAAACACATGTATTCAATATAGTAAGTTTAAAATTGTTAAAAAATGAACAAGACTAGGGATGATGAAAAGAATAGAAAAAAACTGAGTTTCAACTATGGTAATACATTTGGTGTCTATGCATCTGTTCAATGTCACTGATAAGAGCTTTTGAAACAAATATATCAGTGATATAGACAAAATCTTAGACCTTTTCTTGATGATGACCTCTAAGGAATAACTTTGTTTATATTTTTAAAGACTTTGCAAATCACTAAAAGTGTATTGAACAATGAAGAGCATCAAACAACAGCAGAAGGCATGAGGATTCATGATAAAAAATTCTTGCTCACATTTTTGAATGTGTCCCATGCTGTCCTTCCCAGTGGGTTAAGTTTTTCCTTGAAACTAGGATCCTTCAAAAGCTGTCTTACTTAGGGACCAACGAAAATTCTCTCCTTCACTTTAACATCCCTCAGATGAGAAAATTTTTGCTTCATGTAAGCAAAGCCTTCTCCTTCACCGTCCAAAACTTTCACAAAGTTTTTTGTCAAACCAAGCTTGTTTTGAAGAGGAGGTAGGCAATTTTAGTTTTCTTCATCAGAGCACAAAAAGCAATATTCTTCTGACTGTATACATTTACCGCATGATCGGGCCACTTTTTTACTGGTTCTTGCTCAACTATCCCATTCACATAAAAAAAGGCAAAATTGAGTGTATTCTCCTTGAAGTCCTGCTAGCATATTATATGCTTCTCTGGTTCTATATTTTATTCAAACAACAGTAAAAGAAAGTTTAAGAGGCATTTTTCTGCAAAAAAGTGGTATTTCAAAATAAAACTGTGGGTAATAGAGGATTTTGGACTTCAGATTCATATTCAGCATACTAAAATACATTAAAAAAATCACATTTTCTTTCATGGGAGGATTTTAATTCAGTGTTATTAACAAATGTAAGGTTTGGTTTTATAATTAATCAGTAAGTATATTTTACATTGTAATAAAATTACTAAAAACTTGCATTGAACAAAATTGCTTTGCACATAATTAACAATAAGTGAATATATCAAATGTTCAATAAAAATTTTTATCCTCATCAATATCAGATTTCTTAAATAAAATTTTTAAAATATTTTGCAGATAGGATTTGTTGGCTACTCTTTTGCTATCACAAGAAATGGATATCTTGTTTTTCATCCAAATTTGCATATAAAGGTAAATGTAATTTGATTGTACTTTTAAAATTTAAAACCAAGCTTGAAAAATAATTTTTTTTATACTTGAAAAAAGAATTTTTCAAATTATTCTAGATTTTTGATATGAAATTTGCTGTTTTATTTAACCAAAAATAAAAATGGTAATTCACTCATACAGTTTATTAAATGTAAAAAATAAAAACATTTTCTTTGTTATTACATCATTAAAATCCCTTATCTGGGGTATGTACTGTGACACCAAGCCTACAAAAACTATTACTGGAAGGAATGATTGAAGGGCAAAGAGGCAGGATTAGGCCAAGAATGGTTCAACAACATCAGGAATTGGACATACAGTAGAGCGTCGAAAATTGGCGTCAATTGGGGACTGGGGTCATTCCAATTAGTCATTTGTTCCAATTTCCGACTTCGTACGAAAAAATATATTAACCTGTCCGATGTTCAAATTTTTCTCCATTGCGTATTGCTTCCTGTTGAATTTTTCTCCGTCGCGTGTCGCTTCGTGTTGAATTTTCGTCGATTTTAAGCCTAACGAAAATTTTTATAATAATAATCGAGGCTATCGTATCGTTAAAAATTATTTCTTTATTTTGTACAAACAAAATAAATATATTGAAGAATATAAAAAACATGAAAATTATACTTTAGAAGTAAATCTAGTATCAAAAACGTTCGATTCAGCACGACACAGTCCGACTGAAAATCGTTCCAATTTCCGGCCATTTCAATTACCGACGTTCCAATTAACAACGCTCTACTGTACTTAACATACAAAGAGTGCTCAAGAGAAGCACAGGATAGATAATGGTGGCGTGAAATGGTCATCAATCTCCTGACAGGAGAAGGCATCTGAAGAAGAAGAAAATCTTATTAGGATAATTTTTGAAAATTACTTCTGAATGAATCAATTTGAAAAAGCTTTAAGAAAATCTGGTGGAATTTATTTAAGTAGTTATATATTTTTTACAACATGGCAATGGCTGTTGGATAAAAAATAAAATACAGGTATCCCTTACTTAACACAGGAGTTAATTAATGCATGACATAAATTGCAGTAATCTCTTTATATACACAGCAGAAGTTTTAATTTACTTGGTTTTACCAGCTGTTTTTACTTAACATAGATACTATATTTTGATTAATGCGATTTTGATATAGGCAGTAGGATCGAGGGATTAATTAACTGCATTAATCAAGGGATATCTGTACAGCATACTAGAAAAAAAACAATAACATACAACAATAAATACAAAATTTTTAAATATTGAGTAAATAAAATATTAAACATACAGAATATTTATTTTTTGTATATGAGAAAAAAATCAAAGAGAGTATACTTTATTACAAGATGAACTAAATGTCTTTACCACTCATTTGTATCATATAGTAGCATTTTACAGTGACACTTAAAATAAAGAAAATAACATATCAAAACACAAATAGGAACTCTACAGAACACTTTGTATTTACAGATTAGAAACATGGAAGTTAAACTAGAAAACCGTAAAAAAAACTAGTTTTTGATATGATAACTAAGATTACAAATAGAGTATATTACAATAAGACAAGATGGATATGGAAGCAACTAAAATGTTAGCAAATGCTTTGATTTTTGGTATGTAATGGAAAATTATTAACACATGAACTTATGGAAGAAAAGCTTGCTATAGATTTAAATAAAGAGTCTGTGTTAATGAGCTTAGAGATAAGACAGAAGTAATCAGAAACTGAAATATTGACAAAATTTGCTAACTTTATTAATGGCCATCAACATCCATTGTGATAACAGACTTATAAACCCTACTACAGTAACTATTAACAATAAAAGTGTTATTTTCATAAGACTTGGACAATTAAAACTTCATATAATGATTTAGCACTGACATTTATATTAGCAAGTCCTCTGAGAAATCAATTATAAATTTGTAAACTATATTTTTATAGCTGTGTGGCAATATGCCGTATTAATATATATATATATATATTAGATATAAGTTTAGTGTTTTCTTTCTTCTTTGTTCTTCCTTTTGTTTCCTTGAATTTTCTATTAACATTCCTTCCTGTGGGTGGGGTAATCCTTTCCACGAACCATTTTAACAATGGGAAGTGAAGTCCCTGAGGCTACTAGAACAATAAGAAGGTTCATTCTTGGGTCAAACTCTCGGTGAAGGTAGACATGCAAAAGTTACTCTCCTACACATCGTCTGGAAGGACAAAGGGAGACGAAGGTGGCCTACACAAAGAGAAAGGGCCCACTAACGTAAAGAGAGAGAGACAACGTCCCTTATATAAGGAGAATCTTTGAAGAGATCCAAAAAAGATCAGCGAAAAATGATTTAGAGTGGTTCCCCACCAGAAGAGCGTCAATACCAAATAGAGAACCCAGGTATTCCTTATAACCTCCTCTATCATACTTTGTACTAAAACTTCTTGCTATTCTTCCTTTCCTTTTTAGTTTATAATTTAGTGTAAGTTAGTTGTAAGATTACAAATCCATCTTTTTCTTATTTGTTGCGAGTGCATCCTTTTGTTCTGTATTTACTCGATTCCTTGCCCCAGTTTGGGATATTGTATAACATTAAGAGTTGGAATCCAAAAGAATTCTGTATATTACTAACCACATAAAAAAAAAAATAATTGTTGTTATTTTTTTTATGTACTGCCTCTCGTGGACTGTTGTACACTCGCATGACTATCACAGTACATCATTTTAGACAAATGAATATACATAAATAAGAATTTCACTTATAAGGTATCATCATCAAAAAGTTTAATTCTTATCTCTGTGTATTCATTTGTATAAAAAGATGTACAGTTACTGACAATGTATAATTTGTATAGGGTAGATGAGGGACAAGAAGGTCCAAAATGCATTCCCCAGATAATATAAACCAATAAATGTTTATTTCCTAATTGGGCAATATTTCCTATTCTGTGTTTAATAAGTCTGGTATCACAACGGATGTCGATGGCCATTAATAAAATTAGCAGAAAACAACCAGACATGAAGCAAATACAAGAATTGACAAATTTTAATGTGATTCCTGATATATTTCATAAATTTATATTTATCTTTAATCTAATATTTACTCAATATTTCATTTTTATATTACTGCATTTTTATGAGAAATAACTGAATATTTTTATAATTTCTTTCATTGCCAATAGATATGTTAACACTTTTGCATTATAAAAGTTTAATATTGCTTATTAAGTGTTTTTGTTTTATTCAGTCATGTTTTATGTTAAAAGTAGTATTTATTTTTTTTCTAATATAGATTGGACAAGCTGGTTATTTTCTTTCGCTCAGAAGAAGTGATAAAGATGTAAATTTTACTCCTGATTCAAAACTTTCACAGGTTAATTGCTTAAATAAATATAATATGTAACATGTTTTTAATGTAATTATAAATTTTTAAATAATATTTTTCGGATATAATTTTGAATACAGTCAAACCTGTTTTTATGCAGTGGATAGGGACCGCATAAAAACAACGCATAAAAAAAAAATCGCACGAAACTTCACGAGTGGCTATAAAAAATAGTTTTCGCAACACAATTTAAAAAATATTTTTTTATGCGGTCAATAGGGACCGCATAAAAAAAGTCTCGCATAGAAAATAACTCAAAACCGTACGAAATAGAATTTATTGACAACAGATGTCAGCACTTGACTACATCGTCTCATCTATCGTCTGTTTTACTATTGTTTATTGTCTATTTTTGTCCAGGTGGTGTTTTGTTGACTTAAAAAATAAATTATTTTATTTTTCGCATATTCATGCAATAATATTACTATAATAAGTTCATTTATGCTATAATAAGTTTATTTAGCTATAATAAGTCAACGTGAGACATGACAAATCGCACGAGACTAGTCGCCAACTATACCACACAAATAAAAAACCGCACGAATAAAAAGTCGCATAAAAAAAATCGCACAAAAAAAGACTGCATAAAAACAGGTTTGACTGTATAAATAATTTTCAATTATTAATATATAATTACTTTATTGATTTTCTTTTTTAGGCAACATATCTTGATAATCCACCGGATGTTGATTTATTAGATATAGAAATAACTGATTCTATTAGAGAAAATGTGAGTAGGAGATTTAATTTTTAATTTTCATTTCTTTACTGTAAGTTGGCAAAACTTCTTTCTAATGTATCTTACGAATTTCGTCGTCTGTTTTCTTTAGAACTCTTGTCTGTTTGTTGTCGTCATATGTTTTCTAACATTTTAACATATATCTACAAAAAATTGTGAATTTCAGAAAATCAAATTATTTATTTACTATTTATAAATATTTTTCATTCAAATTAACTTAGCATTAACTGTATATTCTAAAAAATGAGTTAATATAATGTTAGCAAATTTGTTGAAAATAAGTTTAAAAAACTTATATGCATATACAAATACTATTTTATAAAATATTCAAAGCAATTTTTAGAATAAAAGATTTGAAAATTGCAGTACTTTTGACATATTGAATTATACTGAATTTAATTACTAAATCAAAGCAATGTATTCATTTTAACATTACTAGGTTTTTAATAAAAAAAAAAAATAAATTTTTATATACTTGTAATCTTTTTTATTTTACACGTGCTGAAAGTTAATGAATAAGTTAATATGCTTTGCTAAATATAAACTAACAAATATTTTTTGATAGAATTCACAAGAATAACACTGTTTTGTCACAAAATATTGTTATTTATTCTCTATCTGTTACTTATAACTTTTGGAAATGATGGCAAATAAATGTTTATTCTTTTAAAAATGCACTAGTATACCAAACCAATAAGCAAACACCAAAGATATTTAATATAATAAATATTTAATTTAGTTTTTTCTAGGTATTGGAGCAAAAATGTAATCATTTCCTTGCACTATATCATAATTGCAAATATTCTGTGTGTTTGTATTTTTAAAATTAGAATAACTATTATAGTAATAATTTCAGATACGTCAAGAAATGATAGAACTCAAAACAGGCAAAAAAGAAATTACAGCACATTTTAAATTACCTAGAAGTGTAAGTTTTCATGTATCTTTTAACATAAATTATCTGTTACATAGCTATAAAAGTATCACTAAAAATTATTTTTTTAAAAATATTTAATGTATTAGATATCTTGATATCTCTTATAAGAGAACCCTTAGATTTTTGCTTATTAACAAATATATGAAATAAAAACAAAATATTAAGTAATAAATTTAATTTAAATGATGATAGAATTTTCCAAAATTTATTATATTAAAATGTATAAATATTGGTTTGACAAATAAAAATATAGTTGTTTTACTCTATTACAATTAATATTTTATTTTAACTTAAATTTATCAGGGCTATATTATAGAACAGACGGCAAAATATTTTTATACAGCTGTGAACAACACTTCTTTCAGGTAAGAATAATATTAGTTTAATTAAAGAATGAATTATTCTATAATAAATTATTAATAACTATTCATGTTAATAATAATAATTTGATACATAAATGTTTGTTACATACATGATATAATATTTAATAATGTAACTTATTCTATATATTGGCATTAAAAGTAAAAAATTTGATCAGTTAATTTTATTAATTTAATTTATTTTATAATTACAATAATAACATTTTAGATGTTTAACTTAAGATAAAAAAAATATCAAAATATGTATTATTCTTTTGGAAAGAAATGCTTCTAGACCAATTTTTAGTCTAGAATCAGCTCTTCAAGTTCATTTTAGATACAATTTAAAATATTAATTCAAAATTTTGAATATTATTGAAATTATACCTAAAGATCTGATAATAGAATTCTAGAAAAATGTAAAATTAGAAATAGATCTGTATTAATGATTCAAATTAATTTACGGATCCAATAATGATTATTCTATTGATTCATATGGTAATTAGAATAATCATTAACTTTTCAACTATTGAAGGTAGGAGTGTAACTAGACTCTACATTACCCCTCTTTTGTTTCGGAGATTTAGGATGTTGACAATGCTCGATAAGTCAATCCACACTACTGCCACTCTGCCTTCTTTTTTACACATTCTCTCTTCTCAGCACTGTTATCTGGCACCTAGGATACATCTCGCTTCCCCTAGTTACGTTGAAAAAATCTTCAAATAACTTAATTTTTTATTTATAATATTTTAAAATTTAATATCTAGATTAGCTATCATTTAAAACTTTAATGAAATTGAAAGAAAATAAAAATTCAAAATTTAAATAATAACTAAATAAGATTTGCAAATTCATCAGTTAATGTGATGTGTGCCTTGTTAGGTATCTGTTTTTATTTACCAGTAATTTAAAAAAATCTAATGAGATTGATAATTTTTTTTTATTAATAACTCTAATATCAACTTTTATCAGAATTGCTCTTTTTAAATATTTATGTATATACCAGGCATGGGCAAATGCGGCTCTTTTTGAGTTACGTGCGGCTCTCGCTGAAAGTGTTAATTTCTGTTTATTATTATTATTATTTTTACAATTTTATTATTATAATTTTGTGAAAATATGTTTATTAAAAAAATTCAATATTTGTTTTATATTATATTTATATTATATAATAAAATCGCGCGCCTTACCATACTATCCGCCACGACAGTAAAGAACTGCGGCTCCCATGCATGTTGCAAAACCTACATTTTGGCTCCCACTAAACTCCTGCTTGCCCACCCTTGGTATATACCATATTTTCTGGCATATAAGACGACTTTTTAACCCAGGAAAATATTCTCAAAAGTCGGTGGTCATCTCATATGCCTAGTCGTCTTATACGCTGGAAAGTACGGTAAATAGATAGATCAGAATGGTTGGTATTAACTGATGTTAAAATTAATTTGCACCAAAAATTTAAAAAAACCTAAAGTTTTGTTATTTTGTTAATGTTGTTATGGATAATTTATTTTTAGAAATCTTTCAGTAGTCTTTAAGTACAATTTTTTTTTCTTATTTCTTTTTAATTTAAAGTGTGGCTGTAGTTATACCTTCTGAAAGAACACATTTTCTCAGTGTGGATGGAATGGATACAGATTATGGTAAGTCAGTTGTATTTTTTCAATTAACTCCCTGAAATTGAGTTAGTTATTATGCTTATGTAACAGTAATTCAGTAGTAAAGATTCATTTTGTATATAATTCAATAAATTTTTAAAATAATACTAATATTATATGATTTACAAAAATGCACTTACCATCTGTCCTCTTTATTGTGATTATTTATATATTTTTTTAAATCTGACGATTCTTATTTCAATTAAATTAAAAGTTTAGAATGTCGTATTTTTAATTAAATTCAGCTAATATAATTTTTTGATGACATTTAAATTTAAATCATCATTTTCTGTAACTGTGCAGCCATGAAAAAATGTTTTTTGGGAACTTCTGGGAAGATCACTTCAAGTTATTTACATTTGAATAGAATGCAATGACCTTTATACTTACAATTTAGAATAATATTACAGATACGTAACAACCAATATATAATATTTTAATGGTAGAGAACCTGAAGATTCAGTCTAGTGTAGTCTAGTCAGACAAAGTATTCATTACTAATAAACTTATGTGCTGAAAAAATGTTATAGGATGCTTATTCTGCATACATTTTTGAACTTCAATCAGTTTATTCTTCATTAATTCATAATTTATTCATTATCACTGTTTATTTTCTAATTTCTTAAATAATTCAATATTACATTTTGTTAAAGTTAATAGATATTAGTAACCGTTTTAAGTTTAATGGTTAGATGGTTGAGTGGTTAAGGCCTTTTCCTCTGAGGGAGCTGGAACAAATCAGAACTCATCAAAAAGCACAGGAATTTTTTGGAAGGTGGTCCACCTTGGATATGGTCAAGTTTCATCCCTCGATACCTAGCCATCTCCGTTTGTAGGCCGAACCCATAATGGGCTTGATGAAAAAAAGGTCCTCTTAGTGCCTACCGAATGGAAAGAGTAAAAAAAAAAAACACTAAGTTTGATAAGTTCTACCTGTAATAGAATCTTTCAAATTTTGTGTATTTGAAATTGTTTATTATTGTGGATATTTAATGTTCAGTTCTTTACAGCAGGTAGAAAGACATGAAAACATTTAAAAAGTTCTGATAAATTTATTAAATTTTCCAATAAAACAAATATGTTTTATTTATTTTCCAAATAAAATTATCATGAATAACAGAATATATTTGTTTTTCAAAAATAATGGCAAGATCAAGATACAATGTAATCCCAATTTATGACTACTCAATATACAAGAATTCAATTGTGGCCATCGGCCATATTAATATATATATTTTTGTTAATTATTATATTTTAGGCTTATTATTTCCTTTGTTCTTTGACTTCACTGTTCTAGAACTTTCTTTTCCTAATCCCTTTTCCCTTGGGTGGGATCACCGGTTCTTAGAAATCTGAGAAACAAAAGGAGCAATGAGACCCAAGAGATTTGAAAGAGCGGGAAGGGCAGTTGTGGTCTGGAGTTCATCCAGTGAGGAAGGAGAGGGGTCGTACTCCTGATCTCGCAGAGGCAGATCATAGGGAATGGGACCTTGTGAAGAGAGTTGGAGAAGGGTCTATTCCTGATCACTTAGAGACAGATCAGAGTGACGAGGTCTTATAAAAGCAGAGTTGGAGAGGAAAGACTGACGAGCGAGGTCAGATTGTGTGGAGCTCCAAATCTTGATTTGGAGCTCCACACAATCTGACCCCACAATAGTCCTCAGCCCTTAATCTCTTTGTTCAGCTGAGGACTATTGTGACTAAAATCGAAGCTCTCCCATTAAAGGTTCTTAGTAAGAGACTATGAGGACACCCCAGCAAAGGTATTACTGAGGGAAAAAAGAGAAATTAAGAAGAATAGCAGAAATTAGATGAATACTACAGGATGGTGACCCATCTGAGACCACGTGGCTGAAAGTTCCCGGGTATTTCTTTCTTCCTCTACTCCTATCCTTAACTATATATCTTTCTTCCTTTCCATAGTTTGTAAGTAGATTAAGTTATAGTTGTAAGCCTCCCCGCATGGATTTTTGTTGCAACTCGGTTACTTCAATTGTTGAAGAGGAAATGTCTGATTATTGTGTATATATATGTATGTATATATATATATATATATATATATATGGATCAAGTGCCTGTAAGTTGGGATCATTAAAATGAGAATCGGTTCAAAGCAAATAAAACTAGTTTGTGATATATATATATATTTCTGATTTGTGCTTCTTTTTATGTTTTCCTGTTTGCGGAACTACATAACATTTGCTACGAACACTCACACAATACAGTGACCTGTTTTTCCTCCTCCTTTCAATTTATGATATCAAATATTTCATATTTGATTTACAACTATATAAAATATTCTAATCACAATTGTGATGAGATCAAAATTTCCATGCATTACAATTACATAGTTTGTAGGTTTTAGTCTCCACTTCTTTGTTTCATTCATTTTACATCTGCATTTGCTAGGAGCAGTGCTATTTTTTCTAACATGCTTGTACAGTTCAGTGAACTTTTTTCTATGTTATAGATCTTTCTATTGATTTATAACTATTTTATTTTTTAAAAAAAATTCTATTTTACTCTATTTTACTTTTCTGCTTACTTATTGTCTTAACTTTATTTTTCTCACTATTAAATAAGGAAATCTTTGACAATATGTATATATTTTTTCTCTCATTTTATATATATTCCTTTTATATTGGTGAATAAAATTATTTATCACTTTCATTTATAAATAATAACAACTCAAAGCCCAATGCATATAATGAAATAACCAATGATCGCCTTAAATATCGTTGATCGATCGCCTTAAATATTTTATTTCATTTAGAATCATTGGTTGATAACTAAATAAATGTTCTGTAGCACTTTAATATTATTTGGGAAACACTGATGATAGGACAATCATATTTTATTGGACAAGTTACAAATGAAAAACAGATAATTAAGCATTTTAGAATTTTATATTTTACTGATATAAAAACATTATTATACATGAAAATTTTAAAAATTCTATATTAATTAATATTTGATTTCTGAAGATGATAAAATTATTTCTGCGTACATTTTTATAAATTTTCAAAATATATTTTGCCCATTTATAAATGTCATATGGCAAAAATTTCTTAAAAGTAAAATTCTATTGCAGGATTAAACTTTGAAGGTGATGATATTCATAGCGTTATTTTAGCTCCTTGGTAAGTAAAAACTGTATAAAATAAGATTAAATTATAATATATTTTATAATTCCTAAAGTTTGCCAATATCTATAATATTTTTGAAATATTTACTATGTAAAATTATAAGTTATATTGAATTCATATTTAAAATAATTTATTTTTTGATTTTTTTAACTAAAACTAAAAATTATAATTAAGTTAACATTGTTCAGGTTTTCAATGGGCACGTTTTTTTATGCAGCGCTCAAGAAGCGCTTTGCAGCTAATCCTCTGAAACCCATTTCTAAATGGCTCGTGACGTCATTTCGCTACACTTTTGCTGCACAAAAAAAACGCGCCCAATATTACAATTTACATCTCATCGTTATTGTTTTTATTTATTAGTTTTGCTGTTTAAAAGAATGCTATTATTATTATTAACAAATTAATAAATACAGCATTTAGTATAATTTCCTGTGTATAAGCTGCGTGTTATTTGTATTTTTAGTCACACACATCACTAGCAAAAACTGATCAATTGGGACTTATAAATGTTGAATTTTAAAGACTACAACACATGTGGGATTTTACTTTTAGAAATGAAAACTAGCATTGTTTTATATTCAAAAGATTTTCGAACCTGAAGATGGGAGCGTAATACTACCAAAAAATGTTTGTTCTACACTATAAATATTAAACTTTATTGCTAGAGTGTGGGTGTATTATGTAAGTTTAAAATCAGTTTGAAAGCATGTGCAGGCTATATGTTTTAGCAACTTTTATGGATTATATGCAGGAAATTATTGTAATCATAATACTATATAATTTCTTTGTCTTATGAATGAACTATAGGATACTGAGAGATGCTCAACATTTATGCCATATTTCAACTGAATGCCTTGAGTCAACCATTTTTATGCAAAATGTACTGGATGCTGCATACAACAGTTTCTGTGATATTTTACTGATAACAGAGTGGTTAGTCGTGTGTTTCTTAAATGCCTGACCACTTTGTTCTCTGAATCTTATTCCATGTGATTCTTGATTGTGGAGACACTTAGAGTGTGATTTATTGAGGATATGTAGCAAATTTGACAGCTTCAAAAAACAGTATTCCACTGTATATGAGAAGCATCAAAGAGGATAAATTACGGTAGTCTATTAAACATATTGTTCATTGCCTTCAGGTTTTACATCTTTACAATGGTGACCACATTGATTAATATATTCTGCATTGTTAAAGTCTCTGTACAGCATGAGTATCTCGTACAAATAAAATATTTGTTTGGTGAAGAAACTAAAATATTTTCATTTTTCATTATGTCCAACCATCAGGAACAACAGTCCTTCTTTGCAGAGAAATTTTATTACAGGATACATCTCTACGAAAATATGCAAAACAGCTTAAAAAGTTCACCGGTGACAAGCAAATAATTAAAAATACAGTTTCAATTAAAATAGCTGATATTTACATAGTAAAAACATACGTGGAAGAAACTAAAATGTCTTCATTTTTCATCATTTTTATAAAGACATACTCTCTAATAAAAGATCATCTCTACAATGGAAGACTGTTCATGGTGATTAGACATAATAAAAAGTGAAGCCATTTTAGTTTCTTCTATGTATTTTTTACTGTGTAAATATTGTTAGTCATTTTTAATCAAAAATGTTTATTTCCTGCAGCACTAAAAATGCTGTAGTGGTGAGGTTTTATACTAATGTTTCTACGGAAATGTCTTCTGCATGTTCTGGATTGTTACCGTACCAGATACGGTTGCATAAGGATTGCTAAGCATCTCTCTAGAGAGTATTGAATAGAAATACTTTAGTTACAAAATTCTGGTATATACGGGTATTATCATTTAACGCTTTAGTTGTCTTATATAAACTGTTATTTTTCAAGGATATATTGTCATGATATGGTTTTGGAAGGTGAAATGGAGGATATTATGAGAAATATTTCTTACACACTGCAATCAAATCCTGAACACTGTAAGTTATCATTCCTATTTTCATAATAATAATTATTGAACATTAATTTTTATTACATTTTATTTAATTCAAAAGCATAAAAAACAAAGTTTTGTTTGAAAATTGTTTTATTTTCAAAAAGTTAAAATTTTAATCTTTTGAATAATTTTTAATAATTTATTCACAGATATTAAGATTTCGGTATAAAGAGTGTTTAAATTTTCTGTATTTGAAATCCAATAATTGAATTTCTAAATTACAAATTTAATTCAAATTGTAAAGTTAGCTTACAATTACAAAACAGTTGAAATTTTAATTGTTATAGTGTAATTAATGTTAAAATATATTATAGATCAATTGTAGTGACTTTACTACTATACTTTTTTTGTTTATTTTTTTATAATTTAGAAATTAAAATACAAAGATATTGTAATAAAAGATAACTCTAAGAAACTGCATTATGAGTAAATACATTTAATTGACGAGTACTTTCAACAGCATATAACTCTCTTCTTTGGGTAATATGGTGGATAGAACATTAAAACTGTAGAGATAGAACTCATTTTTAAATTGCTCTTTGCTCACGAGTGTAGAACATAAACATTAAAGATATAAAAATACAAAATTGTATGTTATTACAAAATAAAAATGATATATGATGGCTACGGCTAATGAAATTAATAGAATATACACAGAAATAATTGATAGCAATACAAAGAAAATTTAAACAAAACACAAACATTGGAGCACCATTGATGATGCCACTATGTTTTTGTCACATAATATTTTATGTATATTACAATAATTTGTTATTTAGAATAAGCCATTTTCAGTATTTTTTCCATAATTAAAAATTTAAATTAATTTAAATATTAAAAGTGATTTATTATGAATTTCAAAGTATGATTTTGTAAAAATAAAATTTTAAAATGCAGAATTGAAATGCTATTACGATAGGTGACAGATCGTTAACACAAAGGTTAATATTTGATAAAAAGAAAACCGACGATGTTGTTCATTATTGGAAATCTGAAGAAAGAGATGGAACAAGGTAAAACAGTTATTCCAATATAAATGACTTAGAATATAATATAAATCTCAATATAATCTTGTCTTGTTTTCATTAAATTCAAAATTATAAATTAATATGAAAATTTAAACGCCATTTTATGATATTCTACATTTGTTTAAAAGTAAATAAATAAAATAAATGATTTTGAAATAAATTTATTTTAAAATTCAAGCAAAATAATAAATGCGTACAGAATGAAATTGGAGAATAATTGCTTTCTACATGTTTAAAAATACTCCCTTTACAAAATATATATAAATGCTATGTATGTGTTCAATACATTTTCTTTATTGTTTAAGTTTTTATGATTTTTTAATGTATTATGTATTGTGTATTAAATAGTTATTATATACCATTATGTCAATATTTTAAATTGATATGTTTTTTTCAAGTCAACTTACATATTGTTATAAAATCATGCATTTCTTTCTCACAGTATGTACACCAATTTTATTTAAAAATAATGAAATTATTGTTTTCATAAACGTTTTCGTTACATTATTGCATTAATGGATGAAGTGTATATGATAATGGATCATCCATAAATTACTTAATGCTATTTTTATACTTTTCAACTACCATACGACCTTTCTGTAATGATCCATAATTAGGTTTTCCAGATTTTTACAATGTCAAACTGGGACAGGCAACAGAAGCATCCCTAGTGCAATTCAACACACTTAAGTTTCCTCATACCTGGAAAAAATACCATTGTTATCATTTTTAACCAAAACGTGTGAAATAAGGTGTTACTTAAATCAATAAAAAGTAGGGACAGGAATTTAAACAACGTTGTGCTCTTTACGACGGCAAAGCTTATATTTATTAATCATTTTACCGTAAACATTTTTAGTTCTTTTTTCTTATATCAGAACATTCTCCATGAGCTATGGAAAACTCAGACTCACACTGAGAACACTCCTGTTGTCATCTTGAGCAAAAACTGTAAACGAGGAAAAAAATTGACTCCTGAGAATCACTTGGCTTAGATAAAATTTAAGAAAGTTAATGTTTTGTTATGAGACATTTTTCTGACAAAAAAAATTATCAAAATTACACTAATATATATACAGTAAATTGGGACAAAATTTACAATATGACTGACGATGTCCCACACAACAATAAACAAAGGAAACTTAACCTAGCTTAATTCTAATTTAACTAGTTTTTACAATAGTAGTAGGGCCATGGATCAAGATGGGGGTTTTTGGAAGAAGTAAAAATTAAGACAAAAGTGTGGGAATCCAGTGTTACGAGAGGGTTGTCTCTCACCTGTGTTCGGTATCAGATCTGAAAGATCTGCCCAGTGTCACTGGATGGGATTATAGTGATATTTTATTTGTGAACAGGAAGTTCTTGTGATCTTCTTGTAGATTTTTCCTGACCACAGCCTAATTAGTGCGTTAGGCACGTGAAATATTTTAATACTTTTCCGAGGGGCGATCGTGGACTCCCGATAAGACTTTGGCTTATACAGTAATACCTCGGTTATTGTTGGTTTTGGTTTTTGTCGATTTCTTTTAACGAAAAATTTGTCTCAGTTTTCGTCGATTGCCTTGGATTTTGTCAGCGTGCCCAAGTGACCTCACTGCTAATTTTGTGAAAACAAAAGGTGACCCGCATTTTTCAGTTCAGTGTGGCATTATTTCTCATTGTGTGAGTATTACCCCGCAACTGCCCACCATTGGCCAACAGTTCCATTCCCTAAACACTGGAAGTTTGGTTGTGGGTTTGCGCTTCGCCAGGATGGGCTGGCAACATCAACTTTTCCAGGTTTTCTCTGGACAATAATTTTGATCGTTGATTCAATGAATGAAATTATTGTCAAATGTTATACGACATTGTTACATACAATGCATTCTGTCATGATGATTTGTAAATGTTCTTCCATTACGTAATAAAAGGTTGATGAGCTGTTGACTCCTCGGGGATGGTGACCTCGTTTCACACTCCCCTTTTCAGCACTTTCATGAATCAAGACAGTGTAATCTTTGTGTATTCTTTGTTTCTTTGTTATTTAACCAGTTGTAAAGTACTATTTTTTTTTTTTTTAGTATCTTAGGAAACTGACTATAATTACGGTCGGTAAAACTTCCGTTAACCTAACGGGTACTTTACACAGATTCGAGATTAGTTTGCCAGGCCTGGGCTTTTAAGCGTGCACCGAAAAATTAGTAATAACAACGATAAATATCAAGTCAAATCAAAAGTTCAAATATATTTAATTAGCAACTAGAACGTACTACGTACAAATATCAATAATTCCAAACAAAATTTATTAACGAAAATCAACAAGTCAACCCGACAATAAACTAGCTCTTAGCTTAACTTAATAGTAATTCCCCTTTGAAATTCGACAAATCAAATACTTAGCAACTATGAACAAAATCTCTTACTAATTAAACGTCTATCCGTCACCTCACTATACGAAGAAACTATTTCCTCAATCCTTTCGATATCGTCAAATCGTCAATCGAACTCCTCTTTAGCACCTTGGATCATCCAATTATCAATCTGGACTTCTATCAGAAAATACTTCGCTTTCGAATTAACCTCGCTCTCGCAGTCGCCTCGATTTGGAAATCACCTCTGTTTGGAAATCACCTCTCCTTCTTCGGTTAACGTACGGGTTTTATACTGCGAGGTGACGTCACACTTGAGCTGGGTTACTCCTCTTATTTACATACTTAGTTGCTAACATTAACTTTGTTCTGGCAGCTTTAAGTTTCCGACAAAGCGTATAAACCGTTTACAAAATATTTATCATAATTTTCTGGGATGTTTAAGACGGTTTATCAAGTATTTCTCTACTAGTGATTGTGGGGACTCCCCCCTCCATTTTTTTTTCTGCGGACTGTTACTTCCGCCGGGCAGCGCAAGTGCGCAAGATGTTTCCTATGGCGCTTATTTCTCCGTGAGTTGTTTTATCTTCATTTTTCATTACTAACAAGAGAGTGGTGGGGAACCTTCGTCCTAAATAAACATAAACCCCAAACAAAAAGATAATAAAACGGAAATAATAATAAAATAAAAAATAAGGTTCGGACTCAGTTCCTTACACAGTTATGTGAGACTAACTAGTTTTTACTAATCTCTCTGACAAACAACATATAGTCTAACATTCTCCATGTCTGTAATGCTTGAGTAGGGGCCAGTTACCCTTAAACGAACCTCCCAGAAGGTATTATTCTTCTCGATACGACCATCATAAATGCATACAACTACTGTTACATGACAATTACGTCACACTTTACCACAGGGCGATATAGGCTAGAAGCTCATATCTAAGTAGCTTCTACAAGACAAGACATTAACCTGTGCATCTAGTCAAACAATTCCATTGCTTTCCTTTAGATTAGTCTTTTATATTATTTTCTTATTCCTTTTAGTATTTAACGCTATGATAATTCTCCATAAAATGTGTTTTTGGTATGTATTTTGGAGTGTCTAGAACAAATTAATTGGATTTACATTGATTCATATGGAAATAATTGCCTTGGTTTTCGTCAGTTTCGGATTTCACCGATTGTTTTCAAATGGATTATCAATGAAAACTGAGGTATCACTGTATTTAAAATTAAGAATGAGCTCAGTTTAACAAATTAAAATAAGATTTAATGAAAATAACAAATATAAACATACAAATATGTGATTACACACCGATAGCTTCTAAAGTCCCTATCTAAATGTGAGAGAGAGCGTTTACATCAATAAAAACATACTACCTCTGTTGACAAATGTTGATCTTTTCATTGCACTGTTGCACAGTCAGTCTTGAATTAATATTGTTCTTATATAATTGGCAATATTTGGCAGATGGAGATTCGATTCGAATTCCTATGAGATGGAGACGTATGTGGGTTTGGAGTCTGGTGATGAGGAGCTGGAGCAGGACTATGCTCTTCCTATGTGGCTATATATGGAAGTTTCTTTTACTTGGGTGTCTGCCCTGAGTTCACCTTTTAACCCCCTTTTATTCTAAAATCCTCTCCAATTGGATTATAGTATTTGTAACATCTGACGGGATATTTCTGATGCAAATGGACAGATGTTTGTCAGAGATGTGTGATAACATCTCTCCCAAAGGAAGTTTTACTTCCCTTCTCACAAATTTGATAGAAATGTGTTAAATTTGTCATCAATTTTATATTTTAACAATTTCTTATTAAAATAAAATTATTTTGCTTCTGAATTCTCACAAAAGAATTTAGAAAAAAGGGGAGATGGTTGGCAAATTAACCTGGGGTCTTCTTTCTTGGGTGATGAGGTGAAATTCCTTTTTGTTCTTCCCAACACACACATGTTACTCCTCTAAAAACTCAATCTCAAAAGATGTCTGTCTCATCCTTCTCCATCCCTATATCCTCTTTGTCTGTTAGTTCTGACCAATCAAGTTCTACCCCTTTTGTTTTAAAGAACACATCAGACCAACCAATAAGGATGAGGTTAGATGGACAAAGCCTGGAAGAACTAATTTTAAAAAAAGAGAGGAAAGTTAAGAACACAAGGCTATATCAAGCCATATACGCCCCCATCAAAGATCAAATTAATATAGACAAAATAAACAAAAAACATTAATATAGTCAAAATAAACAAATAAACAATCTATCTTCCAAAGTGAAGATGGCAAAAGTGTATTGAAATAATTGTTAACAATATTTTTCTATAATGAATAATATCCAAGTTGTTAAATTTTATATTATAATTTATTTTGTAATAATTTTTTGTATTATAAATTAATTATTTTTAATTTTAATTTTAGAAAAAATATAGTATCAACATTTGTAACAACAGAAAGTGGTCTTACTAGAGTGTTTCCTTTGAGGTATTTTTTATTATATTGCTTCATAAATATATTGACTTATGTTTTAAAAATGATATAAAGAATTCTAAAGTTATTAAAATGCATTCACTGAATAATAATTATGATATAAATATGTACTCTTTTATCACAAGTCATCACATAAAAAAATTAACAATGCAGTTAACAACAAAGGATAATACTAAAGTAAATATAGAAAGTCAAGTCTGAATCATATTAATAATCAAATGTAGAGCCATATTAACTATCAGGTTATAACTTGGCTAATTATACACATATATTGTGTAATTTGGAGTAAAGAGATGTGGCTATGCTGAGTTCATTCATTCATTCACATGGCATCCTCTTTACAGAGGGTTGCAGTTAATGGACAGTTCTCCACTCGTCATGATTGTAGGCTTTTCCCAAGCTTCAGTCAGTCCATTGTATGCTGCCATCTTGTATTAAATTTAATAACTCGAAATAAATAAATTACTTTAAAATATTCTAGAAGAAAATATTGATTCAAATAGAACTCGAACTCACAATGTTGCTCACTATGTGACTATAGGCCATAATTTTGTAAGTGCTAATAGTAATTTTCTTTTCCCTACCTTTTTTGGTCCTTTTCCTTCTATTATGAGAAAGCTATCTTTTCTCTTTGTCTATGGTGGTCCACTCCAATTCTCAGATTGAGCCCTCTTTTTCCAAGAAAGAACCAGTTTGGCACTGGCAGGTTTTGTGGAAGACAAAAATGGGGAGAAGGAAGCTTGAATAGTCACTTCTCAATGAGAGCTGGAGAGAGAGGACACTGGTCCTGCTAAGTAGAATGAAGATTGTGATTTTAGATGTCAAAGAACTGTGAGGTCCAGAATCCAGAAAGATTGAACCCTTTTATAATATTGCAGAATCTTTGATATAACACATCACTCAATAAGTCTCCGGTTTAACTAAGAAAAACAATTTTTTTTTAGAAATTCGACTTTGTTCATCAACATACTCTCCTTCAAGAGTGATATATTCATTCCTTTAATTTTTTGATGCCTTTTTTGTAGAACGATTTGTCTTTGCTCTTAAAATAGGCCTCAGTTTCGGCAATCACTTCTTCATTTGAGCCAAATTTCTTTCCCTGGAACATCTTTTTGATGTCTGCAAAAAGCCAGTAGTCACTGGGGGCCAGATCTGGAGAGTACGGTGGTTGAGGAAGCAATTTGAAGCATAATTCATTCAATTTAACCATCGTTTTCATCGACTTGTGACACGGGGCATTGTCTTGGTGGAACAGCACTTTTTCTTTTCCATGTGAGGCCATTTTTCTTGATTTCTACACTCAGTTGACCCAATAGTGCCCTGTAATATTTGCTATTGATAGTTTTACCTTTCTCAAGATAGTCGATGAACAAAATACCATGCGCATCCCAAAATATGGATGCCATAACCTTGCCAGCTGAATTTTGAGTTTTTGGTTGCTTTGGATGACTGTCACTGGCTGCTGTCCACTCAGCTGATGATCTTCTTGATTCAGGTGTGTAATAATAGATCCATGTCTCATCCATTATCACATATCAATGCAAGAAATCCTTTTTATCTCGCTTGAACAGCTTCAAACAGCACTCTGAAACGTCGACGTGTTGTTGTTTTTGGTCCGGTGTGAGCAAACGCAGCACCCACTTCAAAAGCAACTTACACATGCTCAAATTTTTGTGGAAAATTGTAAACACTACCTTCTGATATTTTTAAGGTGTCGGCTATCTCACGCAACTTCACTTTACAGTCTTTCAAAACTATTTTGTGGACTTTTTTTTTTGTTTTCCAGAACAACTGCTGATTTTGGGCGACCAGAGCATTTAGCATCATCAGTGTTTGTACGATTGCATTTAAATTCAGCATACCAGTCAATAATAGCTGATTTCCCTGGTGCAGAGTCCATTGTTTTGAAAATTACAAAACTGGGGTCATTAAAACCACTGTAACCTGTAAACTAATTGTCAGAATGTCATGAAATTTTGACACGTATCATTTGAAAGTTTGTACTAACCAGAAATCATATGGGTCTGCCAACAGTTTGGCCATATATGTGTCAGACCAGAGACTTATTGAGTGATATGTTACATATATATATCAGGTCAGTCCATAAGTCCATGCGCATTTTTATGACCTTGAGAAAAATTTTGTTTTGCTGTTAAAAATGTCAGTCTAATGTGATAATTTTTACACTGAAGTGTTAAATTGGATCTCATACATATAATACTGTTCAGAATTGTGAACATTTCAGTTGTTTATTTTCGTTAAAATGGAAGTAACCGACGAATATAAAAGACATGTTTTATACTTTTTATTTTTAAGTGGTGAGAATGCTACAAATGCAGCCAAAAAAATAAATACTGTACATAATCAAATTGTAATTAGTGCAAGGACTGCACAGAAGTGGTTTGAAAGATTTAGAAACAATGATTTTAGTGTGGAGGATAAGGCTCGTACTGGAAGACCCATTGACTTTGATGATGATGCTCTCTCTGCACTAGTTGAAGCAGAACCATCTTTAACAGTTGATGAAATTGTGGAACGTTTAAATTCATCCCGTGAAACTGTTCATAGACACCTACAACAAATCAGAAAAGTTTCAAAGCTAGGAAAATGGATACCACATGAACTGTCAATAGCTAACCGACAACAACGTGTAAACATTTGCACGTCTCTTTTATCCCATATTGCTTTAGAACCTTTTCTTGGTAGGCTGGTTCAGTGGCGTAGCGTGGGTGTCAGCCGCCCGGGGCGGAGGAAAATTTCGCCGCCCCCTTATTTAGGTATCTCAATTTAAAAGACTAAAATATACAGTAATTCTAAAGAACTTTTCCGCAAGAACACTCATCATTATAGTGTATTGTACAGGTGTATTGTGTATTTATTGTGAAATTTTGCCGCTCCCTAAAGTGCCGCCCGGGGTGGGCCGCCCCTGCCGCCCCCATTACGCTACGCCACTGGGCTGGTTACTGGAGACGAAAAATGGATCCTCTATAATAATGTGACGAGAAAAAGACAATGGATGGATCGCGACAAGCAGCCAAAACTGACTGCAAAAGGTGGATTGCATCCAAAAAAAAATTCTTTTTTCTGTTTGGTGGGATATGTCAGGTGTAATTCACTTTGAGCTGTTAGAACCTAATCAAACAATTACAGCTCAAATGTATTGTGAGCAATTAGAGTGTTTAAATGAAAAATTGAAAAAAAAATCGACCATCGTTAGTGAACAGAAAGCAGGTTCTCTTGCAGCATAACAATGCCAGACCACACGCTGCAAAAATAACTGTACAGAAACTTGAAAGCTACAACTGGGAAATTTTACCTCATCCACCATATTTGCCAGATATTGCTCCCAGTGATTATCATCTTTTTTGCAGTTTGAAGAATTTTTTAAAAGGGAAAACTTTTGAGGATGAGAACAATGTAAAAAAAGGCTATTTCTGAATATTTTGATTCAAAACCGAAATCATTTTACGAAGACGGAATTAAAAAGCTACCATCAAGATGGCAAGAAATTGTACAAAATAATGGTGAATACATTATAGATTGAAATAAAATTTAATTAAAATTTTTTGCTGCTTTTTTGTAGATAAAAATA
Source organism: Centruroides vittatus (assembly GCF_030686945.1). Classification (NCBI taxonomy): domain Eukaryota; kingdom Metazoa; phylum Arthropoda; class Arachnida; order Scorpiones; family Buthidae; genus Centruroides; species Centruroides vittatus. The sequence continues at coordinate 153,860 of NW_027120681.1, read as the reverse complement.
CGCATGAACTTATGGACTGACCTGATATATTAATATATATATATATATATGTAACGAGTGTGAGAGATTAAGCAAACCAACTGAATGGACCATGTGGAGCAGTAAGGAATTTATTCGATCTCACCATGTGGAGACTTAGGCATGTTGGGTATTAGATGTTTCGAGGTTCCATTGAGATTAGAAGACATCACAATTCTGGTTTTGAGATAGAGGAAGAAGTTTCTGAACATGTGTTTCTGTTTTTGTTTTAGAAGGATTTGAGACAAAGAAAGACTTGGATACCCTTTTTGTTCTCTATGACTTCCTACCTCTTAAAATTTCTCCCTCTATCAGCCAACCTCTTCTTACCTTTTAGAATTAAGATTAGTCATAATGATTAGTTTTAAGTTTATTTAGTTCATTGTTTAAGAATTGTTGACTTGCTGTATTATGCCTGAGTGTTTGTTGGGAGTATGCTCCTCAGCTGTCATCACAAGTTGTGTGTTGTTTACTTTGTTTTGAATTCAATGTTATTTGAATAAAATTTTTGTTTGTAAAGATTTTTATTTTATTCACAACTCATTATTTAAAATCTTACGTCTCACTACTATATAAATACATTACCAATTATGCCACTCAGACCTCCATTTGATTTTCACTTCCACGCTAATTAATTTACTAGATATAATCATACAGGTCACTCACAATGTCAACTGGAGACAACTACCCACTCAGAGCCTTTCATGTTGTTCTATAAAATGTACAGACTTAGAATGGCCTACTGAAAAAAATTAAATTTGAAGTACAAGGCGCCACTGCGTAATTGTATTTGTTTCTGAAGATTGATTTTTTAACTTTAAAAGTATTTAATGAAATAATAATTTAACTTCTCCACTGTAAAGACCAATCATGTAATTTTGATTATTTGTAAGAATATGAAATTTATTTTAACTTTGAAAAAGTTTTCTATACAATAGTTCTTAATATTTCAAAGTATCAATTATTATTGATTTTAAATTGAAAATGATAAATTCTATAAGTATTTTGCAAAAAATATGTTTGCTTTACATTTTATTTTATTTTGTCAAAAGAAAACATATTTATTTGAATATATTGCATTAGTAACCTACTAATGAATAAGGATTTATTTATTTACTTAATAATTTTCATTTGTAGTGAGAAATTAAATATTTTAAAAGAAGTAGAAGATCCAAACCAGTCGTTATTTTTAATAAAAACGACTCATTCTAAAGGAATTGTTGTTATCCTACCATCATCATTTTATCAAGAAGGTAAATTTTAAGTATAATTTCTAATATAATGCATATAGACATGACTGTAAGAGTTGTTTATGTCTAAACAGATTTATCTTAAGTAGAATATAAACCCGAAAAACGAGTATTTGAAAGATTTTGGGAATCAGAAGCATTTAAGACTAAAACATTCTTGTCTCGGTTTCACATCCTAAATTATACACTGCTCTGCATGAAGAAATCCTGCTTGCAGAGCTGAGTGAAGTTGGAGGTGTGGCTGTATGCCATAATTTTAATTTAGAATATTCTAGTTTGTAGCTTCTGTCCTCAATTTTGGTCTTTTCTCATTTCTGGAATCGTCTCTTGTCCTCATTTATACGTCACTTGGTTGATGATTGATGTTCTAAACTGTCCTGTGGGGGGGAGAAAATGTGTAAGGACCTAAAAGGGAGAGGTAACAGTTTTCAGACTGGAGGAGACAGTGGAGAGGCGAGGTCGACCCTGACCATAGCAAGGGACTTAAGAATTTCTTGAAGCTTCATGCAACAAGAATCCTGAAGCTGCAGTTAATCATTGATGAAGACTAGGATTTCTCGAACGGGATACTGAAATCTTGGTTGTTTTTTTAACCTGGGAAATTCTTCTCATCTCAGGAAATCTCACAAATTTCTTAAAAGTTCACTTTTTTCTTATTTTGTGTTAAAGTTAAAGAAATTTTGCAAATAGAAAGTATAATTAACTCATAAACTGTCAGAATACATTTGTATTTATTAATTTTAAATCTACTTATTAGTTTTTAAATTTTTGCTTGTTATGGCATGTCACAAATGGTCAATAATCAATGCGTAGCTTATTTGTGGCTGGACTTTGAAAATTCTTTACTTGTCAGAACCTGTAATATCTGGAATAATTGTGCTTGTGCTATCTTTTTAACCTTGCGCAGTATCTTCAATAACTGCATAACGCTAGGTTGTGCAAATTGGGAAAGAATACAAACGAGTACGAAGTCTGCAAGTATGAAGTTTTTCTTCATAAACCCGATTATTAAAGACAAACAAGGTGCCGAATTATTGGGCTATAAGCTTGATGTTTCTATTAAAGCAGCCGAGGTAGACAAATCAAGAATACTAGAGAGCAAAAGAAGTAGTACAATTTTGAAAACAAACTAGAAATCTTCCAGGCTACAGGTGAAAAACACATATCTGTCTTATCTTAAATTCGTTAAACACAATTCCAGTTACATCAATTGAATCCGAAAGGGCATTCTCAGTATCAGGACTTTTCATTACTAAAATAAGAATCCGATTGAGTGAGCGGGGTATTGACCATCTTTGCTTTTTAAAATCTTATTCTAAAAATTTACAATAATATTTTGTATTGTTTTATTTAAAAAACGAAAATTACTTTTTAAGTTAGAAGTTTGATCTAAGTTCATTTTTTTAAATTTTCAACTCAATTCAAAGCATTTTTTTTTTGTTGTTGTTGTTGTCGTATGCAGTTTCCAGCAAACTTTAATAAAATTTTTCTATTTGGACGACCTGAGCATTGATGTTGTTTTCTTGATTGTCGACCAAAGGTGGGAGCCCCAGGCATAGCGCTGACAAGCCCATAAAGTAGGTGGGGAGGTTCCATCGGTCTGAGTCCATAGTGGCACGGGTTACAGGTTGGGCACAGTAGACAGAAAACTGCTTTTTTCATGTTGACACACTGCATCTTGGTTAATTGGAATGTTAACTAACCAAGTGTGATGACTTGCTGAGTGCCATGTGTCCTTGGTTATCGGAGATTATGTCAATCCCCATTCTTTCTTTCATCCATTCTGATTGGTCATTCTCCTTCAATCATGCTTCCCAAGTGACTGGTTTTTCATTACTAAGTGTGACTTCTTACCTAGAATGCAAGAGAAGTCAAAATTGAAGCTGAATTTGATCTCTCACCAATCATAGGATGTCATTCCTTCTCTGATTTATGGTTTCTGCATCACAGTTTGATATAAACAAAAGGTGTTGGACTACAACCTTTTTTCCTTGTCTTTTTTAAACAATTAAATATTTTCTCTAAATTAACCATTTTTCACGAATTCCATGACTGTTTAGACCTGTCCGGGACCTCACAAAATTGCATCTTTCTGATATATATTTTAAAAATTTTAACAATCAAATTGATTTATTTTAATACATCACATTTTACTCAGGAGTGTTATCATGACTAATATAAGATATTTACAGAGATAAGTAGATTCAAGGAAGTTGTGACTATGAAAATTCTCAAGTATTAGATAAAAATTGCTTATATAATTAAATTTAGAAGGTAACAGAAGTAAGAGATATAAGATAGAAAAATTGTCTCTACAAAATCAAATATAGACAACAAAAAGGAAAAATCCAAAAGACCTATAGTAAACATCAGGTGAAGATAAACTTCATACTTGATTTTTTTAAACAATTTTTTGGGTTGTGTAACATTGAAAATTTTGTCCTACCAAACAGGAAAAAGTTACTTCTGCTACCAGAAATATTCTTTTATTTTTGTACCGTTCACAGTTGATTACCTTTTCTTATGATTCGTGATCCAATTCAGAACACACACTACTACTATTTAGATTGCGTTCTTTTTGTTAAGTGTCCTAACTATACACAAGTGTCCAATGGTTAAACAAAGAAATATTGAAGAGAAGAAAGGAAAGTTTAAGAAAAAACGAAAAAACATGTATACAAATACTTTATTTTTATCAATATTAATAATTCAGCTTTTATATAGAGATGATATATCAAAGGTTAAGATGTTTTTCTGAAAAACAACAAACATAAATTAATATGAAATTTGCAATTACTTTTGAAAAAGAATGTTATCAAAATTAAGAATAAATTTTATTGCACTTAATATTAAATAGGGATGCAGTAATGTTTGCTATTTTGGTTTTATGTCTTTATTTTCAAAAAGGTTTGTTTATAAAAGAACTTAAAAGCAAAAATAGAAAATATCCCTTGCGCAAACTTCTTAAGACTTAAAATTCTCTTCTGGTAGAAATTTGTAAAAATTTAATAAACTCTCGTTTAAATGAGTCTTTTTTAAAAGTCATTTGCAGCAAGGTCTGTTGATTCTAGTCGACTTTTCAGAATTTCGCGTTTCGAACTAGTTCAAATGTTATTGTTAAAACGTGTCAATGAAAAGAAGCTATGCAAGCCAGATAAATGGGATTTGGGACCATGCTTAGTCTATAGGCCATGGGTTGGAGACTCCCTCTATATCATTATTAATTAATAAAAATCTAATGTTAATGTAAAAATAGACTAATAATTTTTCTGAATGATATGATATGATTGAATATTCTCTAAACAATAAGATACATTCTTAAATATTGATTTAGGAGTTTTTATAATTTCACTTTCTTTATCCCATATATAACTATTTATGTATATTTATATAAAATACTTTCAGTAACTTCTAATTCAACATTGGAACCAGTAATAACAATTGGAAGAAGTGTAACTGTGATTAAATCTAAAACAATATTGAAACCTGCAGGTATGTAAAGATTTATAATATGCTTATAGTTGATAGTTGATTTTCTGTGAGGGAAAGCAATGACAATCCTAGTTTTCATATAACATTAGAACTATCTTTGCTAATTATAACTGTTTAGTAAATTAAACTTATAAAGATAGGAAAATATTTAAAAACTCGTGCCAAAATTGTATAATCTCTTGATAACGAGCACTGAGTTCAGCGTTAATACAATATTTCTTATATCGCAAGTACTTTTATACTCGTCAGAAGTACTTGTGATATAAGAAATATTGTATTAACGCTGAACTCGGTACTCGTTATCAAGAGATTAAATTAAACTTTCTTATAAACTAACTATTAAATAATAAATTGGCAAAACATGAATGTTAATCAATTTATTAAATTGTGAGAAAGTCCTTATATATGACATTTTCTGTTAGACTAGATGTTGCTTGTCAGAGAGATTAGTAAAAACTAGTTAGACTTGTGAGGTTGCAGACGAGGTCCGTAAATCACGAAATTCTTGCATTTAAATCATAACAATAGATTATATAGAAAAGAGAGAGAGAGAGAAAAAACTCTTGATCTAGACATCGCGACACAAAATGTAAACGAGTGTCAGAACACATGTCGGAACACGTGCTGGAACACGTGCCAAAACACGTGTTAAAAACGTTCCATTTATGTCAAACGAAAGGGCAGAATTCTGACACGAAAGCCCATAGATAGAATTATGACATAAAGACTCATAAATAAGTGAAAGTCTGACTCGAGTGCTCATAAATAGTCCATCTAAGAAGACAACTTCAGAAGGGGGACAGTTTAATATATAGAAAACCATTGCGCTTGAATCGTAAAAGTTCCTAGATGACAGAAATCGCAATTAACGAGCTAAATTATGAGTTTGAGTCTTGTAAATCTATCAACGATCTCCAAACACAATGGTCAAAAAGGTGCTAGATGGACACTCTGAATCGGACCTTTCCCATGACACGGGTTGTCCCGAGTTTTGCCTAGAAACAAAGGAAAGACCAATCGGAAAACGGGAAAGGGGATGAGGGGCCAATCGGAAATCGGAATAGCGAGCGAAAAACTATAAAAATCGGAATCTCTAAGGTCGGAGAGAGTCTCCTCCGCATCCAGCAAAGAGCCGTGATCTGTGTTGTGTTGCGTCGCCGCCAACAACGTAGGACGCCTCAGCACCTCTGTGAGCAGCTGTCCAGGGATCTCATCTCATCCGCCCCAGGGCTTCGACAGAAGGGAAATCCTTGCCACTCCGAAGGACTGTAGAGAAGTGGACTGTCAATTGTGGATGTAAGCATATATGTTATCCAACAAACGAGTTTCCTTATGTAAAACACTTGTCATCATTTGCCTCCTCCGCCCCACCCACATGCAAATGTCTCTTAGGTTCATCCTGACACGGGATTAACTTATCCCCACCTGTCGGCGACCTTACAGACTCGCATAACTGGTTATATAACAAAGAAACAAAGAATACACAAAGATTACACTGTCTTGACTCACGGAAGGTCAGCGCTGGAAAGGGGAGTGTGAAACGAGGTCATCCTCGAGGGGTCAACAGCGCCACCAACCTTTTATTACGTAATGGAAGAACATTTACAAAACATTGCGATACAATTCGTTGTACATAACGACATCGTATAACATTTGACAATAATTTCGATTGTTGATTCTAACAGTTTCCACATGAAGAAACAAATAAAGAAAAAGGAAGGAATATGTTTGAGTCGGGGCTTAATGGAGCACACAAGAGCCAGTCAGAAATAATTACAAAGATTATCTATTGGACGACAACAAAAGCATGGAGAATTATTACAATATGCCATATATACACATGATATGTTAATAAAAAAATTATGCTCAATAAGATGGTGAGTTCAACACATTTTGATGCAATTATGTTGCCAGTGGATATTTGAATTCTGTTGGTGTTCACAAAAAGCCTGTACCTGATTTATAATCATAAGACTTTTAAATCTTACTGCCACTCAAAACTAGTTATACTTGAATTAAAACCACTAAAACTTATAATCCAGCAATTTTTATAGGTTTTAGTGTTTATAATTTTATCTTCTTTTTTTTATATTTTTATTTAAAAGCCAGTGCATCATCTTTTTGTTCTTAATTATTCCAAACGTTTTGGTTTCCACACTTTTGCCCTCTTCACCGATTATTTAGATTACTATTTCTTTTCTCTCTCTTTTGATACAATTTCCAGTCCCTTTGGCTACATCTCCTGAACTTTTTTCTTTTATTATACATTCTCAAAAATTCTTTCATATTTTTGCACCTGTGTATTAAAGCTGGATCAGGATGCATCACTGACAAATAATAGCCTGGAACTAAGTATTCTGTCCTGTTTGTGACTTGAAGACTAAGCCATAGAAGCAACAGAGGGAACTGAAATCAGATATGGGTGCCCTGAGGCAAAATGTAAGATTTCCAATAGGGACACGATGGTCAGGACTGATGAAGGGTCAAGAGGGTCGCACGTGGGTACAATTGGTACTGAGACAGACTCTACAGTTACAACAAACCATTTATTTGACACGAAAGAAGTTTATAAGATGTCCACCATGTTGGAAGTTCAAAGTCGGTGGCAGCCTCTGGGTCTTCCTCTCCTTTCCAAGATAGGAGTGTCCCTGACTTGCAAATGAGAGTTTCTCAATGGCTCTGGGATGATGTGGTCAACTTCCAGTGATGGGAAGATGTTGATCCAAGGAAGGGAGACCTAGATGAAGATAGGCACAAGACATATACGCAACAATTAGTCCAACACTTAGAATTTTCAAGAGAAGAAACTGTCACATCCTTGAATTTATGGATTTTTATTAAGTTTTGTCCTTGATTGCCTATTCCAATTGGTCACTTTCTAAATGATTGATCACTCGTTACTATGTAACAAGATCTCAACTTAAATTGTGGGATGGGTCAAAATCAAAGTTTAATTCAATTCCAACCAGGGATGGTTGATCTTAAGACTGACATTCTTCTGTTTTTTATATGCTTGCATCATGTTTTTCGTACCAAAAAATATTTCTAGACTTTCTTTTGCTTTCAAAAAATATTTTAATGCAAATTTTAGTGAGAGTTTGGACCTGTTCAGTCCCTCATAAAAACAAAATGGTCAATAGGTCAATAGACCACAAAACTCTTTTTTGATTGTTTTAATTTAATTTCTATGGAAATCTCATGCTATATAAAAGTTATTGAAGTTATATATTAAACAAATTAGTATAATTTCTTGTAGGGAATAAATTAACATCTTATTAGTGTTTGGTGAAAATTTTGTGGCTGTAGTACTAAAAGGTGATTTATAGTGGACTTCTGTATATGACATACCATGAGGTTGCTCATCCCAGTCAGCAATCTCATGGTATGTCATATACAGAAGTCCACTACAAATCACCTTTTAGTACTACAGCCACAAATTTTTCACCAAACACTAATTGAAAGTTCTTTAGGTTGTTTTCTCTTAGTCCCTTGATGTTATCGAGATTGTTGTCCCCAAGATGCACTTTGTTCAGCTTTGAACTGATGGTCTTGGTAGTCAGGATGATTCTTGAAGTGGGAGAATGATTCCAGGAGAGTGAACATCACTCTGAAGAAGATGTAGATCCAACAACATATGTTGATGGACACACAAAGGGGGAGGAGCAATAAACCACGATCCAAGAATGCCACATCCTTGAATTGCACATTTTTATAAGGTTTACCCCCAAAGTTGCCATTTTATTGGCCTCTCATCGGCCTCTCATCGTCACCTGGTGACCATTCAAAACCTGTCAGAGGACACAGGAGAGGTCAACTTTCCAACTAAATACGATTCGTCTCAAACCACATTTCCCTTGACTTTGTTCTTTTCCACACAATTCACCCTTTGTTTTAAATTTTATAGAAAAAAACCTTCATTGTTCAAATGAGACCTTTAATTCTTCCTAAAGTTCTTCAAGGAAGACATTTTACAACGATGAGGAGCTACAGACAACAGTAATGCACTATTTTAAACAAAACTGTTTGGATTATTTTTATAAAGGGATTGAATTGTTTTTTAAATATCTTAAGTGTGTTGATGTCAAGGGCAATTATATTGAAAAATAACCATTATTTGTTATTTTTCTTTGCCTTTCTCACTAGGTTGGGAACTTATATTTTATGTATATACAAAATGATTTTAACATTAGAAATATTTAGATTAATTATTTTATTTAAATATATATTAAGCAAAATATGATTATATATACTTATTTATGTTTGACTTAATGTTTTGACTAAAATTTTTTTCTTATTTATTTTAAAATGTCGATATTACTCTACTAATATTAAAATTTTTATTTTTATTTTATTTACTGTTTTAGATTGAAAATAAAAGTTTTACTTTTTATATATTTATGTAGTCAATGTTGGATGATACATCCTACTTCAATAATAGTAATTGTTGTTTTTCTAATATCATGTAGTAGTTGGAGTACAGGTTGAAATTAGTTGGCTTCAAAAAAAGCTAAAAAATATCAGCATAAACAGTGAAACTCTTTGTAAAGATTCTGTAAGTAAAGTTTGTTTTCTTAATATTATTTTTCAAATTAAATACGTACAATAAAATTTTCAATTATTAACTTACTTTTTATTGTTATCTTGCATTAAAATTTTTATATAAAGTAATTTACACCTAAATAGTTTTTTATCATTCGAATTTAGTAAATTAATAAACAATCATCAAAATATCTTAAAAAACACGACATTTTAGAGAGTAGAATTAAACTGTTGATGTTTAAAAGAATGTTTTAAACATCAAATTAGTCTAACTTTCAGATAGTTTTTGACTTATTTTTATTATTGGTAGTTTAAAATGGCTAATAAATTCAGTTTTTCATCTTCATAAAATTTTTGATAAGTGATTTAAAAATTCGTTTAGTGAAATTGTTTCAATGAGCATTGTCAGGTTTGATTAAAAGAATATAGTATTAGAGCATTAAGATAAAAGACTTTTTAAAAATATAACATAAAAAGCTGCTTTATTGGTGCTAACTCAAATAACAGTTCCTCATTGTCAGGAGATACTTGATGTTTGGATTGTTTTTCTTGAATTCAAATATCTTGTTCTCTGGAATCTCTACTAACGATTCTGTCCGAGGAGGACGGTTATACACTGTAGAAAGTACTCGCAAAATATTTTTTCATAACTCCGACAAACACTTGTATACATTATCTTTTTGTCAATTAATATTTGGGTGTGTGTAGCTGTTTAAAACTTTATTGATACTCAAGATTTGAATATATCTTGACAGCGGGTTTCATTGCCTGAAAATACCTGAGAGAGTTATTTGAATGAAGATACAAGATATTTAATTTAAAGAGTAATGTTAAATAATATAAACAACATAAACAACTCCAAATTCTTTAAAATATGTGAAGTTGGATGCAAAGATACTGGTTAGAACTATTGTGAAGATCTAGGTTGCAGTGTATAATTTGCAGACAAAGGTGAAGTAAAGATTATAACAAACAAGACACTTATGTTTTACAAGTATGGCACCTGAGTTTATTAAGAAATTAATTTACAAGTTCTTTTTATGGGATTCCAATCTAGTGTGGATAATGGCAAAGTTCCCCACACGGTGATCACGTGAAAATCATAAATATTTTCAGATACTAACAATCGAAAACAAATACGCAGATTTGACTTAAATGTATTTAAAAGCTACTTTTCAAACTATGCCCCACCTGCCCCCTAGTTGCATCCACGTATATAACTTGTGTGTGGTATAGGATGATTCAAAAATCTCCATAAATAGGCTAAGAGTTTATTGTATTATGTAAATTACTAAATACAATGTGAGATCCGTTTAACTGAATGCTTTTCTCGGGCATGTTAACAAATCTGATGGTATGTGCACACATGCATCACAAATACGTCTATTCGGACATTTTTTATTAGCGCAGAGACTTTTGAATTACCCTGTTTATTTAAAATATTCTCATTTACCATTATCATTATGTAGATAACTTACATTTATTTATTACATTATGTAGGATGAAATACTATGTTACTTATTAGACGATGGAGGATTTATTGTTTCTACAAATCAAGGAAATTTGATAAATGTGGTAATTTTTAATTATTTATTTTTAAAAATAATTTATGTATGATTTACCTCAATAACAAACAAAGAATTTATTTTAAAAAATACCAAATAAAATATTTATAATGTGATGCAAATATCATACATGTAAACGATTATTGTATAAAACTGCAAGTTTTTATACCATATTAATGAAATATTTTTATACGTAGTTTGGGAAATTTTTTGGTGAGATAGATGCGGAACTTATGTCAGAACTCTTTGAAAAAAATATTTATGAAAGGTAAATATTTATATTAAATAATTTGTAATTATTATTTGTAAAAATTTGTATTATAGTGTTGCAAAAAAAGTGTTCTTTCTGGAAATTGGCAATAGAAATCTCCAAGATAAGCAATAAATGTAGAGTTACACATGTAGATATTATAATATTCCGGTATAGATATTATAACATCTTTTGAATAAATGTAGAGTAACATATTTGAAATTTGTGATAATTATCGAAATATTTAAGATTAAAGTTTCGCCAAACAATGTTAGAATGGGCAGCTGTTACAGAGCTGCCAACTGTCAACCTACGACTGAAAATGGAAGGACAGATTGAAAAGCAATCACAAAAGCTTTTCATTGCAGTTATTTTTTTCCCCTCTAAACTAGCAACACTGGGATTCTAAATTAACCTGGAAACAGCTTTTTATTGAAAGTTTCGTGTGAAATAAAGTGGGAACTATTGCATTTATTTCTTATTTTAAAATGTTCAGTTCGATAAATAGTTCCTGAAAAAAAGTGGGTTCAAATTTGTAACTTTAACCTTGAATATTTCATCCAATTAAAAAGAAGTCGTAAGATCCACCAATTCCAACTTGAGTATTTCAGTAACTATTGCAAACTTGCAAGTATGTTACTCTACATTTAGAAACAATATATATTTCTTTCCGGACTATACATACAAATGAGTCCAAATCCTTCTGTCCTTTCACATGCTTTGTAGAGGCAATAACAAATCTACGGCAAAACAGACCTTTTATTTGAGGCTACATGTCTGCCATCAAAAGTAAATAAGTTAGAAAGTCCTCTAGTAGTGGCTAGCACAATTATAAAATTTTTTAATGTTACTCTACAGTTTTTGCTTTTCTCGACAAGTTTCTATCATTCATTTTCAGGGAGAACATTTGTGCGACAACCTGTATACATGATTATCTAATTTATTTAGCAACGTAACAAACTAGATAATAATAACTCTTATAAATTCAATACAAAATTTCAAAATAGTAATCTTACAAGAACTTTTCAGACATCTTTAATTGTAAAGTTTTTTTAGAAAACCAGGATCAAGACTTCTTAATATTAATAGTTATATAATACAAATTTTTGGAAATATAATAATTTCAGTGTTTTATACTGTTAAAGAATAAAATATTGAAAATAAACTTGGTAAAATAATCATAGAAAAATTCAATGAATAGTGAAAAAGAGCTTGTCTATTATTTACATGTACAGTGTAAGGAGGAGGTAGATTGCCAAAAGTAAATCACTGTACAGTACATGATGAAGAGGTAAGGGTTGTAAAGGGTCTCATTACTGGTAGAGGGATTCTTTAGAGAGGTTTTTTTTTCTTTATAATATAGTATAATTGAAAAAGAAAAGATTAATATAACAGAAATAATCTTGTTTGATTTTTGTTTGTATGTTAATCTCATTTTTACAGAAATTTCTATTTTTTACAGGAAAGAAGAATTGAATTATGAAGATCAATGTGAAAATGTGACTGATAATAATAATAATGCGGGTATAAGAACAATCAATTTGGTTAGTTAATTGAACAAATAGATATATTATAGATTTATTTATGTAAAAATGAATTTTTGAAGTGGATAATTTGAAATATTTGAAGAAAAACTATATAGATAAATTAGTTTTACTGTATTCAAATATATTTTTTCTTCAAATCCACATAGAACTTTACACTTTTTCATACATATGTCTCTTTTTGAACAATAACAGTATCTTTTCTACAACTGCATTATCAAAATAACAAGCATGGAACCATTAATTATGCACTAAAATATTTACTACAAGGGTCGTTCAAGGTTAAACGAGACTTTTGGGCCTATAATTTTGGAAAGTAACTGTAGCATGATAAAACCCGAAGAGGGAGTAGCATTATCCATCCCAGATTTCGGTAGCAAGCATGATGTACTTTGCGCATGCATAGCAGTTTTAGCAATCATAGTGGAAGGTAATGTGTCTGCAAAGGTGGAACAGTAGTGCATAATCAAATTTCTCATGAAGGAAAAGGTTAAACCTGCTGAAATTTTGAGAAGATTGAGTGCACAATATGGGGAATAAATGCTAACGTAGGCAAGAGTGTATGAATGGTGTTAACAATTTGGTGATGGATGAGAGCTAGTGACAAATGAAACACATGAACATGTTGTCCAACTGCAGTAATGCCAGTGAATATCACATGAGTTGAGCAATTTATCCTGGAGAACCGGCTAGTAACCATGAGACACATTGCAGACAAAGTGTCCATCAGTGTCGGTAGTGTTGAGAAAATCATCCACGAGCACTTACTGTTCTGCAAGATGTGTGCCAGATGGATTCCCTGACAGCTGACATGTGATCAGAAATGGGTACGCAAGGAGACATGTGAGCAGCTTCTGAATCGGTTTTGTATCGAAAGTGATTAGCTCCCAGCGATTACTATTTGTTTGGGCCCCTTAAAGAGCCCCGGAGGAATGAAATTCCAGACAGACAATGAACTGCAGCAAGTTGTTTTGTGCTGGCTATGACATCAGCCCACTGACTATCTACGAGACACGTATTGGGGACCTACCCTGCTGCTGGGAAGAGTGATCTACATACAGATAGTGTATTTCAAAAAATTGACATAGTTTATACATGTTTTGGACAATCCTTTCAGTCTGTAGAAATAAATCTTGTTTAACCTTGAATGACCCTTGTAATCAAACGTTTTTGGTCTTCATTGGCCTTCACCAGGAAATATATACAGTATATAATTTAGCAAGAAAGAACAAAGCCGTCCATATTCTAAAGACGATTTTTACAACATTCCGGGGAATTTTTGCAATAATACTAATTTTTAAAATGTGCATGTCAGATTTTTACATATTGCATCTAGTATCATATGCTTTGTGACAAAAATCAAAATATATAAAATGTATTTTATACACAGTGAAATAATCAATGCATAGAAACTCTAAATTATACTTTTCATATTTTTATCTTTCACCTGCCAAATTAATCATCTAACTACTGTCCATCCTTCAACATAGCTTGCCTTTAAGTTTTATCAATATGCTCCAGGCTGGTGAAACTGTGGTGTTTTCTCTGTAATTTACTGCCTGCCCCCTGTATGTAGCTTTATGAATGTGCCATGCTTCTGCATATTTAATCTGTTTCTTATCTTGAGCCTTTTGGATCATTTCTGCTTGGTTCCATTCTATCATTACAGAATCTGGATCCACTATAGCATAGGTCGCTAAGGCTGTAACCAGCTGCTCTTTTCAGATGTTATCTTTAGGTTTCTTTATCCTGTTTTAGTGGCTTCTATGTAGCATAAGTTATTATGCCTTCTACTGTCTTTTTTTGGTATTCTGTACATGCCAGGTATGCCAGGTATCCTTGTCGCTCCTTAGCATCCCGTATATTGTAGGGTTTCTCTTAAATACGATTTTCTTGCTAATTTCAATCTCGATTTCACTGTAGCTATTGTGGAGGATTGCCATGTATTCAATGATGGCAAATTTGCTCTGTATATTATCTTGTTTTCCATTTGTTGATTATTCTCTTTATTGTTTTTCTCTTGATCCCAACCTGACAAGCCATCTGTTTGATGTATCCTAGTTCTCTTATCCTGTCTTGTATAGGATAAGAGAACTAGGATACATTAAAGATTAGTGCAATGAGTTTATGCACGTTTTATGAGAGCCCCTAAATGCTATAGCTTGCTGGGTCATGTGTATGAACATTGCATTTACATTGGCTTCCTGTAAATATTCATGGTCACACTGCCTCCCTTTAATGTGATTGAGATATCTAGGCAGTGTGCAGCAATATTTCTTTCCTGTTCCAATTCTATTTCTAAGCCAAATGTATTGGAATTAATATCTTCAATAAATTTTCTTATGTTAGATTTTTTTCTTTCATATTATTGATATCTTGTCTACATAACATGCATACCATATTTATTTGTTTCCAAAGGAGGACCAAAAAAATGACTAGGTGATAATTCAATTTATTATCTTTAAAAAGGGATATTTTTTGTTGAGTGCATTCATGAATGTACAGTTTCTTTTCAGCATTTTGAATGGATTTGTTAATTAAAGGAGTTTCTGTCTCTAAAAAACAAAGAAATAATAATAATCATAATGTTTAAAGTGTTTATTAACACGTTGACTGCCATGACATTTTTAGTGAGATGTTCACAGTGTTACAGTTTTATTTTTGCCTAAATATTTATAGTTTCTTCTTGTTAATAGAACATTATTTTATTCTTTTATTATATTATTATGTTTTATTTTATATTTTTTACTTTATAATAAAAATTTAATGTTAATAAATAACTTTCTAATTATTGTCTATTTGACACATCTTATCAATGGAGTTCGATATTTTCAGTACTATAGGATAATTAATGTTGACAATGGAGAGATCTATTTAATCGATGTACTCTTACAAGGTAAACTGGGACAAAACATCAAACTAGGATGTATGGTAAGCCTACGCATACAGAGCGACATCATCTATGTTGTATATAATTCCTAATGAAGGTCAATAAAAAAGACTAAAAATGTTTGATTAGTAAATATTTTACTGCATAATTAATGGTTTCATGTTTGTCAATAAAAATATTAATAACTTCAGTTCCTATGGTTGTTGTCAATATCGGAATGATCATTTCTAAATAGATTATCACTTTCATACTCACAGAAAAGTTGCATATCAATATAAATTATAAATTTGTATATAAGTATGTGATAATATATTCAGCTCTGAATATATTACAACTGAACTTAGAAAAACATAACATAAAACATTAATTCTTCTTTTTTGAAACCATTCTCTTTGCTATAAAAAAAAATGAAAAATAAACTAGTTCTATTGAAGCCAGTCTTGTGTCTGATGATGGCGTAATAATAAGGTGACCAACTTTTTTACAATGAAAAGGAGGACACAAATAAATTGAAGGAAAAATATTGTAAATGAAAGAAACATTTTACTCATTGTAACAATAATACACTATAATAATCTCTACTGCATGCGTATGTGCCATGTTACGTTTCTGTAAAAAGTAAACAAAGCTATTTGCATGCCACACACTCTCTCAAGGTCTCCTGTGCAGAGCACACGTGTTTCGTAATCGCATCTTGTTGCACTGTACCGAACCTTGATGAACCGTCATGTCAAATACAAACACATCACATCACATTACATGTAACGGATCGGCTCGGCATCAATCGAATGTGGAAATTTACAGATTAGTCTTCAAATATAAAAAAGGAGGACACTTTTCGAGGGAGGACAGAACTTACAAAAGAAGGACTGTCTTCCCTAAAGGAGGATGGTTGGTCACCTTAGTAATAAGTCTAGAAATAAAGAAGCCATTATACAGTTCATTTGTATATTTTAAACTAGACAAGAAGCATATTATAATAGAAGAATGTCTATTTGAGTAAGACTTTCATGTGTTATATTTAATTATTTTCATTTATCCTTCACTCTAATATTTTCAAACATGTCTAAAAGATTTGTAGGTGGATTGAAATGTTCTAAAGATATTTGTCAAACTGTATATACTTGTTCAAATAAAGTATTTTTATTTTAAAATTTTAAAAGATAAGTAAGATTATAGATTGAAAAAATTAAACTGAAAGTAGACTCAACTTACTGAATATATGGAAGATTGTTTTATTGTATATTCCAATAGCAAACAATTATTAAACACTTAACAGACAGCTGTATTTTATTTTAAAATATTGCAATAAAAATAACTAAACTTTTAACATCGTATAATAATTGATTTTCATAATTTTTAAAAATTCTTTTATTTTAAAGATATAAATTACTAAAATAATTTTATTCTGTTCTAAACAGCCATTTCAAGGATTAATGCAATCTTTCAATTTGGGTTGGCTTCTTGATTTAACAGCATGGTAAGTTCTTTTGCATCAATTTATCTTAATATTTGTATTTTGAACATTAACTAACTAATATAATGGAAATATTTTTCAGTATACATTTAATTTTTTAAATTTAATGAAATAATCAGGCTTAACTTTATATTTATGTATATAAATACAGTAGAATCCACTTATTGTAATCATGGACATTGTTATTAGTTATTTAATGTTATAAAAATTAATGTGTTCTAAAATATGTAAGTTAATAATAATTATAATTATAATAACATAATGATTCTAATAATAATAATTGTAATTGGGACCATCGAAAGGTTGTATGAGATCTAAGGGTAGAGCAGGTCCCTTTTGCTTGTTTTTTTTTTTTCTTTTTTGAACAAATAAAGTATGTAGAATGTTTCTTTATTAATAAAAAATTAATAAAGATTTTATATTTGTTGGTAAAACTAACATTAATTTATAGGAGTAGGAACCACTATGAATTCCTAAGTTTTCTCCTATGTCAAGGGAAAAATCCCCAACTCTCCCTCTTGACAGATCTGATTGATTGTAATTAATAAATTTTTAAGTTAATATATATATTGAATTGTTTTAACATTTTTTTTAATGTAATAGTCAATAAAACTAGAATTTCTACTACTAATTGTACTTTTTTATACAACTATGCTTAATATTATCAGCATGTTTACAAAGTGATTACAGTTATCAGATTTTACTGTATATTACTTATTAAATAATATAAATTTATACAATTTTAAATATGCTAATGTATTTAACAAATTTAAAATAATTAGAATAGAATTGACATCATATATCATATTGATAAAAATAAATTTCTAGCCATTTGTAGTGACCCTGATATACTGAGATATACAGTGTGTGTTGATGGGTAATAAAATAAGGACTTAACAAACTGACCAATTTGTATGACAATAAGAACGACAAAACAGTTTACTCTCACGACTATTAAAAAAAATCATGGAGGTTCCGTATACACGTGATGTGGGTTTAGGAAAGTACAATAACCAAGAGGCAAAACACGTAACATGATAAATTCGAGTTCATGTAGATTACAATTATATATGCAGTTGAAACAATCAAGTAGCTTTGTCTTCACTCTCCCGACTTTACAAATGCAAATGATCCAACTCACATTAAGAGTGACCTGTTGATCACGGACATGTTCAAGGCGTGGTTGATAAATAAAATTTTTTCTTTCTTTTTAAAAAAATAATACTCTCGGGGCTATTCTCCTAGACTCCTTTACACATGCCGTGCACTATTTCAGTTGAACTCGCTCAACCCTGTTGGACAAACATGGATTGCTTCAGTCTATTTGGTGAGTCCTTCTGTCAGCACTATGCTTGATGAGCCTCACTATTACGAGTTCATACTTCTTCTCTCAGGTGAACAGTCTACTCTTGAGGTCGTTGTGCAGGTAGAAGAAGACCATGGAAAGAAAAGGTAAAAATCCTCTCATCTGCTAACCTCCAAATTTATATCACTCGCCATAGGAAATACGTCCTTACCCACATGATATTCTTCTTGGCCAACCAACAGTCACCAATACAAAACCAAGAAAAAGGTGACACCAGGGCAGAAACCACAAAATTCTATACATAAAGTAAAACCCGACACAGAATAAAAATAAAAGGAAAAAAATGTATGTGATAAGAATACTGTATAAAATACAACAATAGTAGTGTAGCACTACACATTCATCAATAACCTATATAATAAGAAAATTTATGTTATAGCACACATTTGAATTTAAAAAATATGTTTAATAAATTTTGATTAAAACATGTGAATTAATGGCTTCTGAGTAATTCTTGAACTCGGGTTTCAAGGACTGACAATTTTAGTTTATTCATCTAAAAACCTTTTTTAAGTGGTTACAAAATTAATGGATAATAAAATTGTATTAGTTTTATTCCTAAAAACATTAATGTAAATTATTGGATGTTATAGTTTTTTAATAAGTAATACAGTAGAGAGTCGTTTATCCGAACGCTTTCCAGTCGGACTGTGTCGTGCCGAATCAAACTTTTTTGATACTAGATTTACTTCTAAAGTATAATTTTTATGTTTTATATTTTTCAATATATTTATTTTGTTTGTACAAAATAAAAAAATAATTTTTAACGATACAATATAACAATTATTATTATAAAAATTTTTGTTAGGCTTAAAATCGACGAAAATTCAACACAAAGCAACATGCAACGGAGAAACATTCAACACGAAGCGACACGCAACAGAGAAAAATTTCAACATCGGATAGGTTAATATATTTTTTCGTACATAATTGGTTATCCGAATAAATCACTTATCCGAACAACCCCAGTCCCCAATTGATTCGGATAAACGACTCGCTACTGTAATTGACAAATTTTAGATTTAAAGGAAAATTTTTCTAAAGAAGATAGCTTTAATACTGAAAGACTTTTTTAAAAATTAAATTTCAGATATTTAAAATATAAGTCTCTCTCTATTCTCACAACTGTCTTTTCAGAATTCCAAATTTAATTGAGTTCTAACTTTTCTTATAGCATACTTTTAATAATCGGTTATTATGAGTAACACTTCAAAGTTTTCAGTATTTCATATCGTGAATGTAAAGATATCAAGAAAATATTTCTATACATTTTTATATGTATTTTTTTTAATTCTGAATCATTTTTCTTTGGTTTGCGTTGCTGTTTCTGTGTCAAAAATTCTGTTCATATGCCATTAGTGTTTCATGATACCTTACATTTATATTATTAATGTAAATCTGATCAAAGAAGTAAAAATTTGTTCATACCTGTAGTATTTACATTTGTGTAAAATTGTTTTTTGAATTTTATTGTTACATTTGTAAATCAAAATTATAAACATAAATGAAATACTTCATATAAAATTTTATCTTTTCTTGTTAAATACATTCATATGTTTTTCATGTTTCAACAGGGAAAAATTGAGATTGTGGATTTATAGGTAAGTCAAATACATAATAAATAAATCTCTATCAATACACACTTTTTTTCATTTTTGACAATTTCTATTTGATTTTTAATAATTCCATATATTTAGTATACAGTATACTATAGTATATTATTTCAAAATTACATAAATCTTTTTTACATTCCATGTTAACTATGTGTTCATCAAATTCTTTAATAGCAAAGTAATTTTTTTAAATAATAATACAGTAGACCCCCTGTAACACGGGTTCATATAACACGGCGAAAAAATTGCGATCGTGTTCATATAACACGCTAAAAGAGACTCTTATAACACGGTAAAACATCATCGCCGACTCGTGTCGCGACAGGATTGGTCGAATCTGGACCAATAGCAGACATTGCACAAACCGTCGAGTTTAAATGAGCAGCGGACCTACTAAAAACCATTTATTATTTAACGGCCATAAAAATTATATTTATATTAATGATGTCTCCAAAGTTCAGCAAATTTTTCGCAGAGAAATAACTTATCGGGAAACACGCGCCCGCCATTCAACTAGCTGCTCTGTGACGAAAACAAGCTTAAACAATGGCGTCGTCAAATGGTGCACACTCGGTACATAATCCTACAATTTTCTGTTTATAGCATAGTTTATATGGATTATTCCCAAAAAATTATATGTGATTTGGAAATGTTGAGTCAAATTAATCTAGAATTTGTTAATTTTATGGAAGAAAACCTTTCAAACAGCCGTAGCCCCTAAACCGCACACGTGCCGGGCTGTGATTGGCTCGTGTATTTAAGTGACTCGTACAACACGGATTCATATAACACGGAACCTATCTACCGTGTTATAGGGGTCTACTGTATAAAACTTTTATTTTATAAAATATTTTAATCTTATAATATGACCATTGTTTGTTTTCATGAATTCCTGCAACTCTGTGAAAAAATTTAATTTACTAATAAAAAGTGCTAATCATTAACAGAAATATAAAAATTAATGTGTTCCAAAATTTTAATTTTAATATTTAAATTGTCATTCATATTCATATTTTAATATATACAATAAAAAATTAACTGTTGCTGTTAAAGAAACTAACCAAATAAGAAAACATCTTTCTCTTGACTTGTTCTTTGTGTATTTCTCTAATTATAGCATTTATTTTCTTGTCTTATATTTCATTAGCTTAGTAATGTCATTAGTGTGGCCACAAACGTCATCTATGCCACTGTTTGGACTATCGACAAAATATTATTCGTGCATCACAAAGCAGGCTCGTTATTATTTGAACGTAGACAAAACTAATTTGAAAGACACAATTATATGTAATAACTGTACCAGGTAAATAAATAATAAATTTGTTGTTTGAATTGAAAAATTTTTCACTAATAAAACTAAATAAATCTTCTTCTATAGGTATTACGTAGTAACTCATGTTGGAAACAGTAATTTAGTTTTAGTAGTAGCATCACCATCATGTGCACCTTTAAAGTGTGAACCTGTGCCAAGACCATTATATGCTCCTGTTGAAGGTAAATTTAAAAATTTTTTTTATTAAAATTTTACTAATACCTTCCTATTTCATATCAGGAGAAAAAACAAAGAACATTTTCAAGTAAAAATAATAAATATAAAACATGGCCAACGATATTACATTTAATTGAATAAATATAAAATTGCAACGTTTTAACAAAAATACTTGTTTACGTTATTCATCCGTCGTTTGCTCCAGTTGACAGTCCACAATTTCACAACCACGGAGGCGACCTTTCTTTAGAGGCTACTGCCTCCGCAATAAAATGCAAATATGGTAAAAACGGACAAGTGTCAACTGGAGCGAACGACTGATGAATAACGTAAACAAGTATTTTTGTTAAAACGTTGCAATTTTATATTTATACAATTAAATGTAATACCGTCGGCCATGTTTTATATTTATTATTTTTACTTGAAAGTGTATTTTATGTGAAAATGGCGATAGCATCAGGGGACATTTTTACCATATTTGCATTTTATTGCGGAGGCAGTAACCTCTAAAGAAAGGTCGCCTCCGTGTTTGTGAAATTGTGGACTGTCAACTGGAGCGAACGACGGATGAATAACGTAAACAAGTACTTTTGTTAAAATGTTGCAATTTTATATTTATACAATTAAAGAACATTTTTATATCATATTTCCTTGATTAAACCCCAGGGAATAAAGGTATTGTTAAAAATAAACTGAAATTGAAAAGCATGGGAAAACATGTTGCAATATCCTTACTGCAAAGTATAAGATAATGTGTTAATAGACTAGAGTGACAGGTAAGAAATTTAACTAAAATTTCGCCTCTTCAAATTGTACCTGTAGACAAGATCCTGATATCAATAATGACATGGAAACAAACACAAATGACAATGTAACAACCAAACCAAAAGACACCGAATTGGATTAACTATGAAAATAGCAATTATTTCAAATGTTGCAGCTGTAACTATGGGCATCTGCAGAGTAGGACAAAAAGGGCACTTACCCCTCCATGGAATCACAAGTAAAAAATTTCACAAGTTATATTTGTAAAAGTGACTAAGATATGTAACCTTACAGTCTTGACCATGAGAAGTTTTGATAGTTCTGAAAATAAACAAGTAATTAAGATATTTCTTTCACTTCTTACGCACTCATCTTTTTTGTAAGATAAAAAATCCCAGGACTTTAGATAAACTCAGAGTTAAGTATGTTTCAAAAATAAACCTCCTTGGAATTTAATTGAGGAAATACAGTATATGTATTTATCTTTTTAGTCTTATATACATAAACTTTCCTATGCATATACACTGTCACCTTAATATCTGAAAACTTGCATTTTAACAAATAACTTTATTAAAAATAAAATTGTGAGGCCTCAATTAGAATGCTCAAAGCTTGTTTGAAGGAACATAAAGCATCCATGCTTTATGTTCCTTCTAACATGTAATTCTACAGCAATCCATAACCAAGCTTGTCAGACTTATACTTCTTGAGCACTACAGACCTGTTTGGGATGATGTGCAATGTTTACTAACTAGTAGAGATGGTGATAAAACCTTTTTTCTGGAAGTCACTCTTCATTTGCAGACTGTGACCTGCCAACACTTCCACTTTATCCTTTCCTGATAACATTTGCAACCATTTTTCAACACTTGGGGTGGTCAAGCCATCACACAAGCCATCTTGTAATTACTTGTGTTTTTACAACTGTTCTCTATGCCTATTTGTTTGTGTTGTAAGGAACTGAGTCCGAACGTTATTTTTATTTTATTATTATTTCTGTTTTATTATCTTTTGTTTGGAGTTTATGTTTATTTAGGACGAAGGTTCCCCACCACTCTCTTGTTAGCAATGAAAAATGAAGATAAAACAACTCACGGAGAAATAAGCGCCGTAGGAAAAACCTTGCGCACTTGTGCTGCCCGGCGGAAGTAACAGTCCGCAGAAAAAAAAATGGAAGGGGAGTCCCCACAATCACTAGGAGAGAAATACTTGATAAACCGTCTTAAACATCCCAGAAAATTATGATAAATATTTTGTAAACGGTTTATAAGCTTTGTCGGAAACTTAAAGCTGCCAGAAAAGAAAGTTAATGTTAGCAACTAAGTATGTAAATAAGGGGAGTAACCCAGCTCAAGTGTGACGTCACCTCACAGTATAAAACCCGTACGTTAACCGAAGAAGGAGAGGTGATTTCCAAACCGAGGTGATTTCCAAATCGAGGCGACTGTGAGAGCGAGGTAGATTCGAAAGCGAAGTATTTTCTGATAGAAGTCCAGATTGATAATTGGATGATCCAAGGTGTTAAAGAGGAGTTCGATTGACGATTTGACGATATCGAAAGTATTGAGGAAATAGTTTCTTCGTATAGTGAGGTGACGGATAGACGTTTAATTAGTAAGAGATTTTGTTCATAGTTTCTAAGTATTTGATTGTCGAATTTCAAAGGGAAATTACTATTAAGTTAAGCTAAGTAGCTGAGTTTATTGTCGGGTTGACTTGTTGATTTTTGTTAATAAATTTTGTTTGGATTATTGACATTTGTACGTAGTACGTTCTAGTTGCTAATTAAATATATTTGAACTTTTGATCTGACTTGATATTTATCGTTATTATTACTAATCTTTCGGTGCACGCTTAAAAGCCCAGGCCTGGCAAACTAATCTCGAAGCCGCGTAAAGTACCCGTTAGGTTAACGGAAGTTTCACCGACCGTAATTATAGTCGGTTTCCTAAGATACTAAAATTAAGTACTTTACAGTGTAACATGCTATAACTCAGTTTTTTTATTTGTATTGTGGCAGTCTGCCATGTTCCTTTTTTGTCTTCTCTGCTCACCCCATTTTATACACTCTTTCCACCCTTTGTCTGGCATTATTCCATTGTTTGTATTCAGACTAGCTCTATTGTTCAATGTTGAAGTAAGGACTCCTGCTGATGGGAACCTGCCTGGACAATGGGAAGAAAATACACAAGGAGTTTGAACGGGAAACTCAATTTGGGTTGAGTCTTGGACAGGATGGAAGCTAGAACCTGGGATGACCGAGGTGGACAAACCGTGAAAGACATCTCTGAGCTCAAGTGAGAGTGGCACTGGGCTGAGAGAAAGATTTGTGCAAGGAGATGTAAGAAGCTTCAGCTAAAGCTTGAGGATCTGCAAAGCTGAGACTTCAGGTGTTTGGCCACCTACTGACAAGATATTGTTTGTAGATTTAGTTCAGGAGTTTTAGAAATAATTGTAACATGGTTATTATTAGTCCTACTATTGCAAATTAGTTTAATTTGATCTTTTTGTTTTAATTAGTTATAGTAGTTTACAGCTGTCATGATGTGCACAAATTTAATTTGTAATTTTCTGGATTGGCTTATATCGTGGGTATAGTAATGACGGTTTTATTTTATTAAATCATTTTTGTTCATCAAAAGGTGGTTGTGTGTGCTTTTTTTGTCACTATCCTCAACTCGAGTTCAAAGATCACTTTGAAACTTAACAGTATCGTTATGTCTACTTTGTCCCTCAGTCTCCTATTTATTAATTTTTTGCAATTGTCATCCATTGCCTCTGTAAAAAGAATGTTATTTTAAATTTGAAAAACATTGATCCATTTCATTTTCAATGTTCTTGAAAAAGTTTGCAATGACATAAGCAAAAGTACTACAAGCCTGATTAAATTTCTTCATTTGCATGTTTGTGTAATTTTTAACACCCAATTTCTAATAATTGCAATTGTTATCTACTAATTGATATGTATGCCTCCACTAATTTTCATAAACTATGGCAGTTACACATAATTTACTACATTTTATTAAATTTCCTGAGATGATATAACAAGATAAATTGATTTTTTAACTGTTATTTACAGAAAGAAAAAACAAATATTGGATATTATATATTAAATTATTGCATATTACCTGTGACAAACTCAATTTTGTATACTTATTCACATATGAATAGATTTCAATATTTCTTGTTTGTTTAATATTTGCTCAGTTTACTGATATATTCATTCTAAAGTTATCATCATGATATATTGTATTATTATACTAGCTGCAAGTACCTGCTTCGCTGGGTTTTTTTTTGTTTGTACATTTATATGTAATATAGTTTTTTTTAATATATAAAAGACATGTGTTAAAAGACTTTTCTTTTCCTACCAGATAAGTCCAGCATTGCTCGGGCAAAAAGTAACAATAGCAAAGATTAAGATTATTATGTTACAGCCAACCTTACCCGTTTTCACAGAATGCAAGGATTAGGTCCCCCTGTTTCCAGAGACTAATTAGAGAATTTTTAGATGGGTCTAAAAATATGTTCGATTTCCTGCAAAAACGCATAAAACCGCATCTGCGCCTGTAAATCTTGTACGTCGCTTTCTCTTAACACTTCCATTGTTAACACTTTCAACCCACATATCGCCCAACTGTTATCTGCGACTGCATTCGCGCAGATTTTGCAAGCAAACCCTATTTACATTCAATATTTCAACAACCATAGTAAATTGTTATATAATACCTACCGCTGAGAATGATGAGAATTGCTGAGAATCAAATGAATTGTTTTCAATTTGATTAATTTTCTGGAACATTTACAATTATTCTATAATTCAACCAACATAAAAAAACAAATTCGAATTTAAAACAGTTCGAACATTTGGTTAAAAAATCAAAATATATAAAAATATTTATAACAATGTCTGAAATGTTATCAATTTAATACCCCTAAGTACTCAATGAAAACTAAACGTAGTTAAATACGAAAAATCACATCTAAAATAGTACAGTAGAAGCCGTTCTTCAGATTAAGACTTAATGCTTTCCCTCTCTCCCCACGAGGGAATTTCGAAAAATCCTTTCTTAGTGTGCGTTTTCATGGCGTACCCTAACTGTGTACCAAATTTCACCTCTTTAGGTGGTCGCGTCAGTTAATCTGTTATCAGAAACGTCCAAAAGTCTTTCTGAAATAATATAGAATATTATGGAACATTCTTGAAAGATCTAAAAATTATTAAAGTAATCCAAAACTTTCCAGACTATTTGTTGTTTGTTTTTATCATTTAATTTTTTTTAATTATTTGATTATTTAAAAAATGTACTATATTGTAATATTAATTTAAAAACAAATGAGAGGGGGTAGGTTGTAGGGGTGAAGAATGAGGGTGAGGACAGAGAATGTGTGTGAGAAGTCTACAATATTCCAAAAAATTCTGGAACTTTCTAGAAAAAACTGGGACATTCTCATTGAAGCGTCACACGTTTTCAATGTCAACTACTTTCAACCCCCATATCTCCCACACCTTATAGCTATCGAGACGCAACCACCATAGAGCACGATGGGAGACTTGGGGCTACTACCACACACAAACACCATTCGTGTGCGATGTGTAGTTTTGGCTGCAGAGTGAGATATAGGCACACACACGTCCATTTTTATATATATATATAGATAAATATTTATTTTATAATGCTGTAATATTTAATGATTATTTTATAATTTATAATTTTCTTTACATTGTAACATCATTTTTTTTCCTTTTATTTTCTCTTTTGCTATAAATTGCATTATTTTGTATTCTTTAAGCAAATAAAAGCACAAAAATAATGTCAGCTGTAAGGAAATATAAAACAGCTTATTTTATATTGTATTATTTTCTATATTATATATAATATAAACTTAAGAATTCAAAATAATCTAAAACTTGTTACTTTAAAGAGAGAAATTACAATGCCTGTCTACAAGAAGTGCCATATAGACGAAGACCTGAAAGATGTTACGAACATCATAGTAAGGTATTGTATATAGCATAAGTGTAATAAATAATTTACTTTTATAAAATATAATATTTAATATCTACTTTTATAATTTTCAATGTATTAAAATATATTTTGATTTATACTAAGGATGATAAGACATATGTAGTGTTAAACCATCCTATATTATGTAGTGTAATTTGTTGATATCATACCAAAGAATTCACATTGGCGTTGTTGCTCTCTTCAGACCAATATGTATACTTTAAGAACACATGTTAGTCTGAAGAGAGTGACGATGCCAAAACATGTTACTTCTAGTTTAAAAGATGAATAAAGGAGTCTTAAGAGTTACGAATTCTTTTGTTATGATATAACTTTGTGGCTAGTATAACACTACATAATATAAAATGTATTTTAAATTAATAAATACAGTACAGTAAGGCCCCGCTTAACACTGCCTCGCTTAACGCTGATTCGACATAATGCGGTCTGCTCAAAGCCTAAAAAAAGCTCAAAATTTACGCCAATTTAAATTATCGCAGCATTTCATTGATTCGTGTATAATATGATTATTTACAAACACTAACCAACCAGAAAAAGGTTAAAGAAAGTACACCTTTTTTTCCACCTTTTTCTTGCACCAAACATAATCTATGTTTGGTGCAATTTTGGAAAAAATATAACATCATGGATGCCATAGGAAATATCGTCTTCGCTTGGCAAGAATTAACTGATAAATGCACGAACGAAGTATGGAAGAGTTATGGCTGAAGGTATCCAAGAATTCTCAATGAGAAGAGCCTATTGCTGTATTGTTAGGTTTACCAAACTTAACCTAATCAATACAGCAGGACTAGGAGATGTAGACGAGCAGGATATTGAGGAGTTACAGCTGGTTTCTGGTGAGAGCCTTACCAATGACAACCTTCAAGAACTGGCAGAACAAGGAATTCATGTAGAACTGGAAAATAGAGATTCTGAAGATGAAGAACCCAAAAAATTTCTCTACAGATTTCCTTAGTAAAAGTTCGGTAACAATAACCGAAATCGTCGATCAAATTGTAGTGAATGATCCAGATTTGGAAAGGAGCGCAAATGCAAGATGATGTGTTTTGGATGTGAACTTCTGCTACCGACATTTGCTTAAGGAGAGAAAAAAGCGACAAATGAAACTTCACAACTTTATTGCAAAAAAAAAAAAAAACAAGAATTTCAGAAAAGTCAGGGCCTTTGTCACAAAAAATGAACTTTACATTTCTGTGTGCATATGTTTATGTGTTATTTAACATATATTATTATACAAATTAATATGAAAATAACTTAAAATTAAGGTAAAATTTGTTTATTTTTGGTCGCATGTTCCCTTATCCCTATTTACTCTGTTAAAATGACCTCATTTAACGCTGTTTCGTTTAGTGCTTTGTCGTCTAGGAACGCATCCCCCACATTAAGCAGGGTCTTACTGTATTTGAAAATTTGCAACATGTTTGATATTTATTAACTTCTTTATATCAGTTGATCAGTAACTGGATCACAGATTTTCTTCTTTCAAAATTCACTTATTTATTTTGAATGTATCATTAAGAGCTACTGTTTTTATATGAAAAATCTCAATTTCAAATCCATAATTGTTTAGTTTTGAAGGACATCTTTATATAGCAAGAGCTTTCTTAATAGAGCTGCAATCGATTTATTGTTGTTCACTTCAGAAACTGGAAACAAAACTTCCTGAAGAAAGTCTTGTTTCTGAGTTTTGCTTTTCCTGTTTGTATTTATTTAGTTAACAATCCCTAATTAATAACATCTGATGTTGTGAAGTAGAGCAGTGGTTTTCAAACAGCTGTGCAATGGCACACTATTATATCACAAAGCCATTCTAGATGTGCTGCAAAGTGAATTAAAAAAATAAGGCAGCAAATTAAAGAAAAAAAAGGGTTCCATATGCTATGTATAGGTGATCCGGTGCTTTATTATTCACTTATTTGTGGATCTATATAAGTTTTTGCATTGATGCCAGTGATTCTTTTGATACGTTTCTGATTACATCTCTTGATATATTATTGATACAATTGTATCAATAATATATGTAGAGTAAATGTAGTTGATGAAAAGATGATAAATTTGAGCCATCACTATGAACTTTAAGAAAGTAGAAGTGAAGACATAGTGCCATGTTTAAAAAAATGTCTAATGGATAGCCAAAGCATAAATCTGGAGCATTACCTGCCAGCACAGCCAGGGCCATTGCTAGAGCATTTGGTACTAGAGGCAAACTTAAATATGTTGTCTTTTGAATAAGCATTTCGTTACTCTGTTACAAATTTTAAAATCATAAAAAAAAACATTTTATTAATATAATGCATATTATATATCATAAAATTTTTCATACTCGTATGTAACTTGTGTTCTATGAATTTATTACTTCATCCATGAAACAGTTTTGGAATTTTGGTGCCCGATTATCTTGGCACTGTGGACACAAGTCCCTGAACACAACTACCATTAGTTAGTGTTGTTAGTTATGTGAAGATGATATCGATATTTTGACTTTGCAACTGGCATCACGGCATTATTTTCGATCTTTACATGATTGTAAAAGGGTTGAGAACCACTGAAATAGAGAAATATGATAAAAGTTTGAAACAATTTTATTAAATTATATAAAATAAATTTTTTCATCAAAAACTCAATATTATAATCATTTAGAATAGTTAAGAAAACTATTTTTTTAATGGCATACAACATAGATTTTTGTGTAAAACATTAAATTATACAAAGAGAATATAAAGAATTAATGATTTAATGTTTGTCGCAAGATTAGATACAATTACAGTAGAGCATCGATTATCCGACCCCCGATCAACCGTCGCATCGGTTAACCGACCGCGTTCTAGTTGGCAAATTCAAATTCCGCTAGTGATGTGATGCTACAATATTTGGCTACGTCTTGGCTACTTTAATATTATTTTTGTTAAATCTTTGCGTGTTTTAGCTGGCAGCACTGGCTCGACCACAAAAGGGAGGCCAGTATTTAAACCAGGCTTAATTTTCTATTTTCTTTATTTTTGTATTTATTTTATGCAAAATAAAGAAATAATTTTTAACGATACAATAGCGATGATTATTATTTTAAAAAAAGCTTTTGTTAGGCTTAACATCGATGAAAATTCAATGCGAAGTAGGTTAACAGCGATATACTAATTACATGGGATATACTAATATACTATACTAATAATGTTTTTTTCATACTTTTCAGTTATCTGTTTTTTCAGTTATCCGACCAACCCCAGTCCCCAATTGAGTCAGATAATCGATGCTCTACTGAATTCCACGTTGTGTGTTAAATACGTCTACTAAAGAGTCTTAATTAATTCCAGCAAAGTTTTTGTTTGCAAATGAAGATCTTCTTTGGGTCTGTATATTCAATGATGGAATGCATGAATTGAACAATGATATTTTTTGAAAAATTAAATGAAGTAACTTTTGAATTTTAAAAAAATCATTATTTGATTCATAAAAACAGCAACAAACAAACACACCTACCGAAGTTAATTGATTCCAATCATTTAAGGCTTTTGGTAGATGCATTTGTGGGAACGCCGGGAGGTAGGATGGAGTCGTACCTCCTTTTTTTCGGCAAACAGGTCGGCAAGACCCACCCCACTGTCGCGGATGGCTAAATTTTTTTGATATCCCGACTTGTCGGGATTGGGTAATTATTTGTCAGGTCGATAAGTTTAAGGCGATATTCAAATAAACGGAACCATGGTGAAAACAAATAACGATTTATTTAAACAGACAAACTAACTACAGAGAATAGCTCTACTCTAACGCGTCTGGTTCCTAACCGCGGGAGAGAGAGAGAGTTTACAATTTTCGGGGTCATACCTCTTCTTAGAATGGATGTTTCGTTGTTATAGCTTGCTCGGGTCTTCGGATCGGACTTTCTCTGGTCATTGAGGTCGGCAGGAGGATTGGTCGATGGCGGCATGTCGGCGGGCTTTGGCGTCCTCAGGGATCAGCTCCGGATTCTCTATCGGGATCAGACGGGCCGTGCGTCTTATTCGGACCTTCGGCGACCTCATTATCAGCTTTTCTCCCCCTTATATACTACAGGTCACGTTATCTTCGATCACCAATCGCGATAGTTGGTGAATTGCCGGTGATTCGATCTCCGTGACTAAGAGTTTGGATCCGGAGAGAAAGGAAGTGCTTTCCGGCGGCGGAAGTCTGAACATCCTTTTAATTTCGAATTTTTGTAAAATTTCCCACGAGAGGGTTAATAACAAAAAGGGTTTTGGGCCGGGCTTAACCAGGTCCTCACACATTTATTGCTGTTTTGAGTTATTCCAGTCTCCCATTTAGTGTTTAATTCTATTAAGTTATGAGTTTGATACAATTTTTCAAATACAATATAAAAATTAATTTATTTCAGGCTATGTTAGAGATATAATTTACTGAATTTCCTATAAGAACAAATTAGTCTAGAACAACACTTGCCTTGTCATGGTTCATGCTACAGCTATTTAATGGAAATTTATGAAATAAAGGTGTTTGATAAGAAACTCAGTAAATTAAGATACAAAAAATAAAAAAAATTCATACTTTAGTAGTGAGCATCTGCATTTCAAAATAGAAATTATTACAAATTTATAGTTGCAATTAATAAGATAACATTATGGTAATTGAATAAAATAAAAAAAAGGAATCCATCATAGAAAATTGGAAAAAAAATTGCAAAAATATTAAATTATAATTAGTGACTGAATATCCCATAACAGAACTAAATTAATGTTGCTCATACAGTGATGTGCATTTTCATATTATAGCATTTATCGATTAAAATTAGTTTTATTAGTTAAAATTTAATATGCTTTTCTTTAATTCAAATGTCAATTAGTAATTATATCAACACACCTGAATTTTTTGCCGAGCATAAATTATTTTATTACTCTGTTTTCAACCTACTTATTATAGGCCATCTTCGGGCTTACGATTACCATTCCAAAATGGAATGCAACGTTTTGCAAATATGTTTCATTTTAAATTTAAAAGATTTACAATAATTGTGTATATTAAATAAATAACAGTAAAAATAAAAATAGCATAAATAAGTAAACATAGTAAGCAAGGCTAAGTATAACTACTACAAGTTTTAAGGGTTTTTAATCCCCATGCTTTTTTCTATCACATACTTCCATGCGGTTGTAAGCGCATTAGCATCCTTGGCATTTAGGCAACGGTTTTTCATTTTACTTTTATATATTTCCATTTCTAATGCAATGAATGGAGAGTGGGCCGTTTTAATGAATTTTTCCTCATTCCGTTTTACATTCGCTCCTGTCTGCACCATAATTGCTAATACGGTGTTGTTGTGCCCTTTATTAACGTCGTATTTGTGTTCTCGCAGACATACTGCCAAGTTTCTTCTGGTTACACCCACGTAATCCTTTGCTACTCCTAATTGTTGATTTTCAAATGGTATTTTATAAACTCCAGCCTTCTCTTGCATTTTTACGCTGTCTTTATCGTTCCTTAGTAAGCTATAGATGTTGGGTTCTCTTTTATATACCATTCTTGAGTTTCTATAAGTACTCAATTCATCCATCACTCCTCCTATATGCTTATTGTATGTGAATTTGTTAATTGCATCTACTTTAGTATCTTTTTTGCCTTTATGTTTTCTGTAACTTTTGACCAGGCCTTCAGTTGTGGTAGTTTTGTAGCTTAAATTTGTTACAATTCTTTTAATTCCACTAATCTCCTTGAGACAATCCTGAATGTTGGTGCAATATAAAAATGCTCTTCTGATGAGTGTCTTAAATACTGATAGTTTGTCAGCTTGATAGCTTATCAGCATTTAAGACACTCGTCAGAAGAGCGTTTTTATATTGCATCAAGGTTCAGGATTGTCTCAAGGAGATTAGTGGAATTAAAAGAATTGTAACAAATTTAAGCTACAAAACTACCACAATTGAAGGCCTGGTCAAAAGTTACAGAAAACATAAAGGCAAAAAAGATACTAAAGTAGATGCAATTAACAAATTCACATACAATAAGCATATAGGAGAAGTGATGGATGAATTGAGTACTTATAGAAACTCAAGAATGGTATATAAAAGAGAACCCAACATCTATAGCTTACTAAGGAATGATAAAGACAGCGTAAAAATGCAAGAGAAGGCTGGAGTTTATAAAATACCATTTGAAAATCAACAATTAGGAGTAGCAAAGGATTACGTGGGTGTAACCAGAAGAAACTTGGCAGTATGTCTGCGAGAACACAAATACGACGTTAATAAAGGGCACAACAACACCGTATTAGCAATTATGGTGCAGACAGAAGGAGTGGATGTAAAATGGGATAAGGCAAAATTCATTAAAACGATCCACTCTCCATCCATTGCATTAGAAATGGAAATATATAAAAGTAAAATGAAAAACCGTTGCCTAAATGCCAAGGATGCTAATGCGCTTACAACCGCATGGAAGTATGTGATAGAAAAAAGCATGGGGATTAAAAACCCTTAAAACTTGATAGTAGTTATACTTAGCCTTGCTTACTATGTTTACTTATTTATGCTATTTTTATTTTTACTGTTATTTATTTAATATACACAATTATTGTAAATCTTTTAAATTTAAAATGAAACATATTTGCAAAACGTTGCATTCCATTTTGGAATGGTAATCGTAAGCCCGAAGATGGCCTGTAATAAGTAGGTTGAAAACAGAGTAATAAAATAATTTATGCTGGGCAAAACTTCGGGTGTGTTGATATAATTAGTTGCAGTTGCCGAGAAAAAGGTGGATAGTCAATTAGTGAATTATCCCAAATTTCATAAAATAGTTTTGATTTTTAATATTCATTATTTTTTATTATTAATTATTTCAGGAAGATACAACAGATTGCAGTTCCACTTCGTCGATCTCTCTTCCTCATTTTTCACTCTTAGTGGAAATCGTTGGACTATTTCTGTTAAAACTGACTTCTCCATTCTTCACATTTCTTTTTAATGGGTAACGAAGGTATATTTTCCAGATTTGGTGATATGCTTAAATCACTTGTGCCATATAGAATGTTAATAAGAAAAGAAAACAGATGTTATTTAGAAAAAATTATTCTAAATGTTTTGCACAGTATCCGTTATAGATAAGAAACAATTCTCGACTAAAATACTTAATCTTTAAGATAATATATAATAGTTATTCTTTTTACAATAAATGGTAAATCTGTTGTTCATTAACATCGTAAATGTATTAATACATTTGCTTATATTACACGTCCCAAACAACAGAAGTGAAGAATTTATTTATAAGAACAAACAAGAAATTTAATACAGTGAAACTTTTATATTCTATCTCCCTTAAGGACGATATTTTGAACATTTATGCAATTTTTGTACAGTATTAATGTATATGAATATTATTCCTGTAAAGATGGAAAGGTTTAACGTTAATAATAATTGAAATTAAAAATATATTTATGCAAAAGATGCAAATACTTTAAACATTCGACGATTTATTAATAGCATTATGTTAAATAAATAATTAGAACGTTAAACATTTTAATTTAATTTATTAAAATATTTCCAAATTGTTATCGGTAAGATAATGCCGCATCAAATAATTAAGATTATATTAATTTCTTATTATACTATATTATTTATATATATTTATTGTATATAAGTACATGATTGGTAATGTTTACAATAATTTTCTTATTTTTATATTCTTTTAATGTTAAGTTTTATATTTTGTGTTTTTAATTTATATAAAAAAATTTATATAATGAAGGAATTATTTAACTATAAAACTATGAAATATATACACAACAATAAAATAACTGTAAATGATTACAAATAACGTAATTTATTTTATAAAGTGTATAACTTAAGGCAATAAAATATAAAAAATTGTTTACTTACATATATATTTTCTGATTTAATATTATTCGGATCCATAATAAATTGAAAATTGAAGGTAATGTCGATATACTTTTTCGTATTGTTTTAAAGTAGCGAGATAATTTCTTAATATAAAGGCAGGTCGAATATTTAGTCATTAAAATTTGTCAGGTGCTTCAGATGTATTTTTCTTTTCCTTTATTCCAGTTTAATACAGAAACATGTGTTAGTTTGTCATTCAAAAATTACATTTGACACGTCACGTATCCCGTTTCCCATTTACTCGACTTTCGTTCCCGAGTATGGTATTGCCAGTCGGCGTACCGTATTGTTTGCCGCACGCCTCCAAAAGGATCGGTACCAAAGGATGATGGATCGCATTCAATCGTTGCCTCTAGGCCTATGCACTCTCGGCAACTCTCTGTAAAGGAACGGCCAGATCGGCAAAAGTCTAGTGCAGGGATTACCGAGCCTTTTTGTGTCCGCATGCCGTATAGTAAGCATACTTGTCTTTAAAAACATTTATGCGAGCCAAAGTTTTAGACTTCGAATAACAATATTTGAATAAATGAAATGAATATGTTTTAAAATAAATTAGAATAAATGTAAAGAGGCCAATTCAAAAAAAAAAAAAAAGACGATCGGCCGATAAACTGAAATCACACGATGCATTACGTGCTAGTTGACGTTTCCTGACGTGCCACTTCAAGCAAGTGTTCCATAGGTTCACCACTCTTTGTCTAGTTTTTTTATCTATTCCAGATCAAATTTAGTCTAAAAGAAATACCTATCATGGTATATTTCCAGTAATTATGATTTTTTATACAGAATTCTGAAATAAAACTCTTATATTTGATTTTTTTTTCACTAGTTCATATTCTTTATTTTTATTAATATTTGATTGGGATTCAAAGAACTTTTTTTATATTATGTTACAGTGTATTTAAGAAATGGAAAACTATATTTTAACAGTCTCTAGATGAGAAATTAAACTTTTGTTATGGCAGTCTTACAATTTAAAAGATATTTATTTTTAAATCCAATGTTAAATTTATAAATCATAAGTAGTCAGTTTAAATTATTTGTAATTAACAATTATTTAATGTTTGCAGATTGTCTAATATATTACTGGGTGCACGGATTTATTACGAAGCATCTCAACTAAAAATCAGGAAGTAATTAATTGTTAATAACTATAGAAGCATTACCGAGTCTACCATTAGTTCTAGAGTTGTTTACTATTTATTTGATTTTAAAGAGAGAATCAAAAGAAATATAAATTCAGATAATTGGCATATTTTACACTGTATCAAAGAACAAGTACAGATGATTCTTTGATATTTCGTGACGCGGAGATGTTTCCACTATCTTCGACTACATATTATCCTTCTGTCTATGTCTGTCGTGTGTGATCTGTTTTTTTCGGAATCAGAACTAAAAACCAACTTTATTCTGAATTTTTTTTCTCGTTTTTCTTCTGTAGTATTGTGCATTGAGAAATTTTTTGCACGCATAATGATATTTCGATATACAATTTAAACCATAGAATATAATTATAGATTTTCCGAGACTAAATTTAAATAATATAAATAAACAAAATATTAAATTAACTATTTTATGTGATATATTTATTTCCTCTTAGGGCCATCCATAAATTATGTAACACAGATGTGGGTGGGTATGCTGGTAATTGTTACGATGCATTACAAGAGCGTAGGGGTGTTTACACGATGCTAAGGTCTCAATCCTCGGGTAACCTCATTTGTTTCCGAAGTGTCGTATAGATGTTGACGTCACCGCTCGTACATTACACGTGCAATTAATAAAATGCACACATAATATACGAGCACATAAAAGAATAATACACAGAATGTGGTAACGTTCGGTATCACATTCCATGTATTATTCTTTAGTCCAATTAATTGAGTCAATCGAGGATATGCGTAGGATTACCATACCTACCACTTTGAATGGTTGAGAACTTTTTTTATTTGCTCTATCCCAGCCATCCCATCATTTTAGTAAAATTTTCACTTTGGTTCCCATTTTTTGAAAATTAAAGATCTCAGTTCTCTTGTTGGGCTGCAATTTGAAAAAATTATAGACCTATAAATTCTCGCCGTCATTCGTCCTTAATCTCGAGAATGGAGTTAGATATAGTAAGAATATTTTTACTCACGAATTTCCCGGGCGGCAAAATTTCACAATAAATAATAATAATAATAATAAATACCTAAATAAGGGGGCGGCGAAATTTTACTCCGTCCCGGGCCGACACCCACGCTACGCCACTGTTTTCATTAGATTTTTGAAAATGAAATTGTTAATAATGCCCATCTGAATTTTTGACGAGAGAACTCGAATTTATCAGCTGCAGCTCTTCCAACCTGTTTTGGTACCGAGAAATTAGTCGGCCTAGATATGCATTATATAATTTTGGGAAAGGTTTGTGCGACAGCATTACAGAGAATTAGGGGTCGGGTTGGTAGTTAGAAAAGTATAAAAATAGCATTACAGGATTTACGGACAATCTCTCAAACTTACTTATTTTTATAATTGTATGCAAATTTTTCAATAATCATTGCATTTAACACATTGCCAAGTAATGGAATTTTGTGGTCAGGATCGTTATTATTATTGTTTAAGCACGAAAATACTTTATATTTTATTTTTTTGTCGGAGTTATGTAAATTTTATCGCGAAAATGCATTTTGATCTATAATTACAGATCCTCTTCAATTTGTGTGTGTTGTTAATGTTACATAAGAAGTTAGCAGTGATAGAAAAGTTCACAACAGTAACGAATGTAAATTTTGACATCCGATGTTTGTTTTTTTTTTACATTTATTAATTTCTTTGAAAATTTAATTACATATTTGTGATTATCTTGTGCAGTAATTATTTTAAAAAATGTATATATCGTATATCATTATTGTGTTATACTTGTGCATTGTTTCATCATTAATTATTCTTTAAAAACTTTATTTTATATATTATGTTGTAAGTTATTAACATATTTAATGGCAAATTAGTATATATTTATTATACATAATATATTCATGGAGGACTGAGATAGCAGTTGGACACTGAACTTCTTTGGCTATGTAGATGTGGCATATTCATTTTGATAGATATAGATGCCTTCCTCTGCTTAGCTCCAAGTCCATTCGGTCTCCTCTCCGACGAATACCAGCGATTTCAGATAAATGCAATTGGATGTAGTGTTATCTGTATCGTTCTTTCTTTCTCTTGTGTCGACGATCGACATCTAATCAGATTTGCACGTCTTTTGATTCTAGTGTGGTACATCAAAGAGATATCATACACTGGATAAAGATAAAGGCATTTATACGTAACTTAAGATAATATGGACTAACTGCTATTCCAAATAGTCATATTTTTCTTAATATTAATTTAAAAAAATCATTATTGTTAATTTTCTTATTTTGTTATGTTGCTTAAAATTGGACTTCCCAAAACAAAATCTTAGAGGTTTGTATTTATAAATACATAATTCTGTATGTAAAAGGGGTAATTTGTTTCATATTATTTTACTCTAATTTTATTTATAAATATCTCGACATATTCACAGGGCCGTATCTAGATACTTTTCGTCGGAGGAAAACGGAGGCCGATTTTTCCAACTATTGACCGATACCCATAGGTATCGGTCAAGAATGCTGGCTCTCCTCCTCATGCCTCCTCTTTATACTTTTGTGTAGTTTTCGTCGAGACGACTTCCCAAATTCCCCGGTAGCTTCATCCACACGTGTCAGAAATATTATTGATAATTATAAGTATTTTAAATGTTAATTAAATTACAAATTGTTGAAGATAATGGATTTGAGTAGATTCCCAAATATAATTGATTCAAGTATTCTGGCAGCTGAGCTGATAGTTAAGTCCTCACTTCTTTTGTCCCTGATTCATCTTGTAGAAATTATATAATTATATTTTGTATATTAGCATGGTAATATTGTTAAAGATTGTTCATGACTAATAATGCAACTTTCAAAAGTTTTCAGAGACTACTTCCAATTAGAGTAAATAAAATCATTTATATAATTATGAACGATATGTACCGTACACGTGAATTTAGAATTATGAAATGGCAAAATT
Source organism: Centruroides vittatus (assembly GCF_030686945.1). Lineage (NCBI taxonomy): Eukaryota > Metazoa > Arthropoda > Arachnida > Scorpiones > Buthidae > Centruroides > Centruroides vittatus. Next base: position 114,609 of record NW_027120681.1, on the reverse strand, counting down.
GAAAGAAATTAAATAGACTTGTTTCTTAATTTTAAATATTCACTAATGGAAAAAAATATCAAATTCTTATTGTGGAAGGATATGTTTGTTCTACAGAAGATGAAGATCCCTCCGAAAAGATTTCGGTTTAGTTTCTTTATTTGTTTAATAAAACAATGTACTAAACAAAATCTTGTAATGTAGAATTCCTATATAATGTGTCTATTGTGAGTCTGTGGTTATGACTAAAGCAATTATCAGAGGAATTACTATTATGTCTTGATAGTTTGAAAAATACGAATTTATGCAGGAACACAGAAAGACACTTGAAACGTTGACAGTCGCAAAGCTCCAGACGGCCTCCCGGTTCTCTTCCCCGACGTAATAAACCGTCTCGTTCCCAATAGCCATTTTAGGAAGATATAATACATTGCCTTCTGCAAGTGCTTTTCAGACACAGCCAGTCCCCCTCACACACACAAACACAACGTTAGTCTCTAATTTTTTCTAATTATAAAAAAATGAGATTATATTAAATAAATGCCTATATTTCTCCAAATTTATATTGCATTTTTTATTACTTTTATATATTTCTTATATTGTTTTATGTGTATAAAAATTTCATTTCGTTAACCGTTACGTCGAAATATATACATTATTTTATATTTTTTGATATAATGGTTCGTACTTTTTAAAAATTCCACGCCGCACGACGCATCGTAAAAGCTCTAATTACGTGTCTTATTACGTGATTATAAATAATTTCCCGTCAAAAAAATGTATTTTGAAACAACTTAAGGGAGAACGAAAGAGGTGAACATATTGAGGTTTCACTGTATTTTTATTTGCATTCACTTATTAAGTTAAAAAAATATGCAATGTTATAATTTTGTTACAGAGAAGATATCTTAGATTAGCAATTATGAATGTAAAAAAATATATTCTCTAAATAAATGAATGTAAAAAAGGAATACATTTATATATCTGTTCAGATTTAATCCCTGAAATAATACTTTTTTAATAAATGATTGTTTGAGATGTTTATGAAAAAAAATGTATAATTGTTAGACAATAAAGTTTTACAATGTGTTTCAAAATAGATTTTTGTATCTTTCTTTAAATTGCAATACATATAAAAACACAAAAGAAAACATAACTATAATATCTCTAATTTTATGCATTGCTTACAATAAATAGATCACCTGTCAAGATACATAAAAAAAATTATCAGAATATCACTAAAAATATGTTAAAAAAAGTGTGAGAAGCCTGAATTAACTTTCCTTTTTTATCAGGTATGTCTATGTACAGTGTCCATTTAAACATTATCTAGGGACAAAAGAGATCTTTCCGGAATAGGTTATGGACTGCACCAGACACAAATACACTTGATATGTTGCCATGACGTGCATCTATTCGGCTACCATCTGCAACCGGCACAATAAGCAGACGATGTTGCAGAGTAATTTGAATGGTGCAACGTGATGTTAAATTTAACATCGCGACGAGCCACGACTCCTTCGGCACGTTTAACAGACTGACGAGGCACTGTTTTCCTGGAACGGAGTATATAACTGCCACAATGTGCACCAGACCGAGGGCACCCGTATATTGGAGCATATGCTCCCCCTTTTCGTCTCGGTCACCCTTTTCCTGATCCCTAATGATCCCCAAAATTTCATTAGCGACAAACAACTGAAAATTCACGACTTCTAGCCTATTCCGAAAGTATAAAAGAAACTAACGAACGGTATTTCAAATACTTGCCGACGTGAAATTCTGGACTTAATTTTTTGATTATCACGAGGGAAAAATTCACAAGACACTTTCCTTTACGTCGGTTCTATTTTGTGTTCGTATCCCACAGGATTGATAAATATACAACACCCACTAGAATCTATTTCTCATAACAAAGGGCATATCCGACGACTAGGAAGGAACTTTTGCATGTGATCGTCGAGATGCCGAGCCCCTCGACATAAGAAAGTTGTAGATAAACGATATTAGCTCATTGTCGACGAGTGTGAACGACGAGACAAACGGTGAGACGAGAATCAAAACAACAAAAGGGAAACAAAACTTCACCCGAGTCGTCACCATCATCCCGTGACAAAATCTTATGATGGACCACCAGGTGCAACAGTGACACGAAATCACCTGATGAAATTCCTACGCCCGATAGGGATATAACGGGCTCGCGTCTTCGAGGCAATCGTCCAAAAGATCATTTCTTTGGCCATCAACCTACTAATCAACTTCCTACTGCACGAAGTTGTCTCGGCCTATACTCGAACCGTTATAAGAGGTATTATACTTGTTCATTATCCAATTTGTTAATTACAGTGGGTTTTCGGTTAATGGTTATAAATCTGTCAACATTCACAGGAAAAAACGAAGAGGACTATTGTCATTTTCCCCATTTTCAATAGTGTTAGGTGACTGATGTTTCTTTATCCATATCACATGGACACACACAAGTCATAATAGACAGAGAAGGAGAACTAAAGAATAACCAATCGTACTTATTCTTCTTTACCTAACCAATCATGATTTTATTCCAGAGCAAGAATTCAAAATATGCACAACATGTGTACAATAATTCAAAATAACAAAACCACAAGTATATATTGGCATAGATATAAATTATATGAGCCCAATCTGGGACTAGTAAACACTTCACTACACTGTTAAAAAACCCTCTTAGTGCTGTGGGGCTTGGGCCATCAAAAATCTGGGAGTTTTAAGTAGGATCCTGCCACCAGGTGTGTATTATTGGACACACCTCCGATTTAGACACTAGGGAAGTCAGATATGTAAGGTACGTGAGTAAGAGTCACCCCAAAGTCCAGAAATGAGCCTCTCGGGAAGATGAGTGCAAAATTAATTAAACCGACTCAAGAATAGAGTTTTTTCATAATAAATTTTCCTTTTTAAACATAACATTAAAATTAAGTTTTAAATTAATATTGAATACATAGGCTAACTTCTGAGGACAGACTATTTGTATAATTATATATATTATATAATATATATAATTATACAAATATTATTAGTAAAACGCGGGTATCCGAAACCTTGCAACTCGCAACATACCGGGAAAAGAGTTGTCTTCTCTTCAAAAACCTTCTGTCTTCTTTTTGGTTCCATTTGCACTACCCTTTTCCTTCCTTATCTCTTTCTTTTTTGCTGACTATATTTCGTCCAGATTTAACAATCTCCTCTGGTGCAGCTCTACAGTTGCGTTGGTCCTCTTTTCTCAAAGTTGACACACTTTCTAGATGTCACGTTCACTCTTCTCTCTCTCTTTTCTCCCTGCTCCTTACCTCTTCCTCTCCCTTTCTAATATGATTTTCGTCATTTCCTTTTGTTTTATTCTTTTTTCTGACCAATCGTGATTTTATTTTGGAGGAACAACTTCCTCCAGAATAAAATTGTAATTGGTCAGAAAAAACTTATTATTTCTTCAAAACATTATATACAGTTAATTTGCTAAGGCCTTCAGTTAAAAAAATACTCCACCACCAATTTTTTTGAGTGGTTTGCTTTATTTTCTTACATTTGTACAGCACGCTCTCTTAACGAGCCCGTTTCGAAGCCATTTTTCCGAACCGACTCGCGCACGTTCAAAAACTTTACGTGCCGCAACCGAGCACGCGTAATGATGTAATTTTCGGTGCAAAGATTTTAAAATTGTCTTTTTGAGTTCTAAAGTTATAATGCTTTAAACTCAGTCCAGATTTTTTCTCACACCCTATATATATGAGACCATTTTCCAAAGAGAGTGGAGGTGAACTACTGCAGGTAAATGTATACCTTGAATTACATAATTATAATCAATGGAGCTGTCAAAAAATAGTCTGCCTTGTGTTTAATAATTAAAACTACAAATAAAATCTCCGTAGTTTTAATTATCTCCAATATAAAAGTAATAACAATTTCGCAACTATTTTCTCCAAACCTGTGCCACATTTAAATTGGGCTACTTTACTGCTACCATTAGTAATTAAATACTAATTTGGTACTAAAGGTAGGGCATTAGGTGACGTCTCTCGTTAAATTTAATTAATTATTAATAAACTAATTTGGAATATTCTGGAAGAGATGGCACCTAATGCCTACCTCTAGTACCAAATTAATCACTAATTGATTATTAATAGTAGAAATAAAGTAACCCAATTTAAATCTGGCAATCATTTGATTTCATTATAAAATATTGGATTTTGAGATGTTTATATTTATATATATATATATAATGTATTTTTCCCTTCCAAAAATAAAATAAACTAAATCAAAAAACTAAGAAATGTATTGTAAAAACTATAAAACTTGACACAAAAAATTAATCTGTTGTTATTAGACACTTAATGCATTTTTACTTTTCCATATAGACAATATTTTTATTGACTTCACAATTAGTACATCAAATGGGAAAAGGGATTATTACACATACAAATGATTGAAAAAGTACTTGCAAACTTTTCAAGCATAAATTTGAAATTCATTTTGATATAACAGTATAAAGATTCTATTCTAATAAAATCTGTTGGAATGAAAAATTGTTTAGACAACAGATATTTGAGCAGTATTAATAATCAGCATGTTAGTTTGATGACCTAAAAGAAGATGACTTGTTTTTTTTTTGTTTTTTATGTCCACCCATTTATACCAATGTTTTGAAAAAATTTCTTTTAAACTGAATAGAAAGTATGTAAATGCAAATGCTAAACTGTACTTAGATATAATATGAAACTGTTTTTAATTACATTGTGGAAGGACAACAATATAGGAACACCTTTCTCTCAAAACTGTTTTGTAAAGTAGTATTATGCCAACGATTATTTTATAATACTTGTTTCGTATTGTGTTTGTATTTTGTATCGCCCACCCAACAATCTCGATGCTGAAAGACTGCGTGACCGATGCCGTCCGGATGACTAGACTTTTTCGACGTGGAAATAATGACCTCCGGCGTCTCCAATCCTCCTTCGGATTCTTTAATGTACAGAAAAGCGGAAGATGCAATATTGTTTCCCTTGTTCATAACGTATCCGTTAATCGGTTGCGTGAACGACAGGTCGTCGTGTAACTGCCATTGCTGTTCGTTTTCCGAGAACCTTCTTTGCAATTTGGAATTTCTTTGATTTAACATTAGTTCGTCTTCGGATTTGCACCGTGTGAGATTATACGGATAAAGATCCGACACGTGAGCACCGATCGGAGCGTTGTAATTATTATTTTCACTTTTTCTAAAGAGTCGCCCGTCTACGTGAGGAATAAAAGCCCAGTGATCACCTTCCAAGAAAGTATCTTTCCGTTCTTTAATATCGTCTACTTCGTTATCGTGATCTTCTTTACATTCTTGACAAGGCAAAGATGGAATCACAATTTCTTGGAAGCCATTTTCGTCGTGCATTTCTTTACATATTTGATCCGTGTTTTCGACGTCTTGATTCGACTGAAAAGAAGAGATTACTCAGACTGCCACATTCTTTTGCTCCCCAGCTGTCTTCTAAATTATTATGCATTGGAATATTCGTCCTAAAAGATGATTCAGATTCTTCGTCATCAAATTCGTTTAAAGATTGTTCAGAAACAGATCTAGACTTCCAACTAAGTCTCCCAGTACCAGTCAATTTTTCACCTTCTATAATTGGTGAGAGCAAAGGAGAAGGTGATGGGCATTTATGTCTTCTTAGAATACCTGCGTTAAAATAAGAAATAATAATTTACCAAAAAAAAAAAAATATGTTTATATTTCATAACCAAATTATTTAATAAAGAAAATAAATTTATTACCTGAAGAAGTTTCATTTTTACTTGAAGGTGCTTGTTCATTTTCTGAATTTTTCTCTTGCTAAATTATACATCAGAATTTTATTATTTGATTTAACAATATTTAAAAAGCACATTATACTGTAAACAGAAAATATTTAGAAACAAATTTTATCCTCTCTGCTCCAAAATAGTTATTACATTTCTTAATTTACATCAAAGAAAGGTTCGACTTTTATTCATTTGTGGTAAAATAAATCGATCGATATGCAAGCCTCGAGATTTACATTTAATGCTACTCGAGAAGTGATTTTCCCCATTAAGTTTTTCTTCATTTCAATTTTAACGTGTGGTTTCACCTTCTTTCTCCAATACGGAATGACGGTGGGTGCTTTTTTTGAAAACATCGCCTTTGACACAAATTATAATAAAATTAAAAATAAGTTATATGCATTAGATAGTTTAGTTCTATTTATTAGAAAATGAAGTTTCTATGCCAACAAGGAATAAATGATAAATGTAACAACTATTTTGGGACAGAATATTAACAACAATATGAATTTTTAATTTAAAATTAAATAATATATATAAATATATATGTGGCAACCTCAGGGCAAGAGTGATCCAAGTCCGGTTTTTGGTGTTATAGCTTTAGCATGTGGAGTTTACTTAAAAGCAACTATAATACAGATCCAAGTTGAATTTGTTGTTATACTGCTTGACGTCGACGAGATCGCTATTGCATAATCTAATTGAATGGGTTATGAAGAGCATTAGTGAATATCAAAGTAACATCAAGCATACCTGTTTTCTCTTTTTCATTTGAAATAATAGTGTTTTTAACAAAGTATGTGGAATAAAATGGAATCAAGGAGATGAAAATTTTCAGATCAGCAAATTAGTAACAAAAGTATGGATTACACTCTGCACAAAAAGCAACAATGTGAGAACATGCCTTCTGACAAAAGAGGTAAGCAGCCTGCATCAAATAAAATACCAGATGATACAGTGAACTTCATAAAAAATCATATTAAAATTTCCCAAATATGATATCACTTTTTCTTTGCCCATAATGTCTAAGTCTGGATGTAGGTATTTCCTGTCAATATCTAAAATATATGAACTATACTACGCAAGAAAGTAGAGAGGAGAATTGTCCACATGCAAAAAAATAAATGGATTTACACCAGGATATTTAAACTTGATTTCAATCCCTTTTTCTGTGCTTGGCTCTAAATTATATATATATATATATATATATATATGGCACATGACACATGAAAACTCTATGATAACTACAATGTCGTGATTAAAGCGAAAAAACAGATCCAAAGAAAAGGCAGGAAATGGAAAACAAGAGAAATCATCGCCAAGAAAACACAAACAATGTCGAAAATGAACTAAAAAAAAAAACTATGCATGTCTGACTCCACTAACACAGAAGCCTCACTAACTTTTGATTTGCAACGTATGCTTGTAAGTTAGGCCCCGTACATGTCTACCGAGGAAGCATTTTATCTTTACTAATGTGGACCTATATTTCGGAATGAATTGTTACCTACCATCACTGGATGGTAAGAGCGTGTAATAACGAATGGCACGAAACCAAAGGAGGAAGAGAGAGTGCTAAAATTAGCAGCTTGCTACATTACCAATATAAAAATACTGATTACTTTCAGCAGAAGTCAAAATCACAACTGGAATGTTGTCTTTTGTTTCATGTATATTGTTAATGCAATTCCCCAACTGCAAGAAATTAATTTCAATTTTTTGGTAAGTGAACACACTTTTTTCCCAAATGACACGGACATTGGAAATGAAGAAAAAGCCCAGAGGATGACTATGCATATACACCTCAACTGAATGGCAGAAGTTGGTATCGTGTAAAAAAACGACAATCGTTTTGAAGTTTTCAAAGCTGCAAATAATGTTTTGGACTTCAATAGATTAAAACACATTTTAATAAAAAAAGACAAAAAATACCAGTAGTGAACCTGTTAAGATTTCAAAAATGAGCGCCTTAAAGTTTCATAAGGGTTCCACCATTATGTCATATAAGGAATAGTTTTCCAAAGAAACCTTCGAGGAGGTTGATCTAGCCAAATCAGCTTGAAGCTTACAAGCCAAAAGAATCAGTGAGAACGAAACCAATAAGTTACCAAAAAAAATGGTTGATTTTAGGAAAATTCTTGCTTATATTCTGCTAGTTCACTACTATTACAAATCTCTACTATATGATCCAAAAGACTACAGCTCCTCAGTTCAGGTAAAATCTGCTTCTATTTTGCTGTGTGTGTAAATAGTATTAATGACTAAGTAAAGACTTGAGTTTTACAGAATTTTATCATTAAAGACATTAACTTTTTAGTTTATTATTTATAATTCAAATAATTAAAATAAGAATTTTGTTATCAGTTACTTTAGTTATACCAGCAAAAAACGATTGATTTTTCTAGATTTTCCAGCCATTTGTCAACAAGACATTTCAAAGCAAAAGAGCTACAAATTTCCCAAAATATGGCGGATGAGAGTTAAATTGGTATTGTAAGACATTGTCTGTTTCAGTGGAAAATATGGTTTTTGAAGCTCACAACTCGACGAAAAGATAATCAAAGTTACTTCCAAAAAATCCCAGTATGTCAGTGACAGATGTTGCAAAAAAAAAAATGTGAAACTAATCAAACAATGGTTCAAAGGGCTAAGCAAGGTAAAAGTATGAGATCATATAAAAAACAAAAAATACCTAAAGTGACAAAAATTGTAATCTTTGTTTTTCAGAGCTCTAGTTTTAATTATCTTCTTTAATTGGCAAGAAGAATACTTGTTTGGTTTTATACGACGAAATATATGGCTGACTTCTCAACATTTCCAGGGCTATTATACAGCATTTGAAGAAGAAGTTCTACCAGAATCTCAAGCATCAATTGGCGTCAAAAAGTTTGGATCAAAATATCTGACGAGGCAAGCAATTTGCCAGTGTGAATTCAAAAGTTTGTCATTTGTGACAAAAGAAAATATTAGTGAATATTTAAATAAACATAATTTTCCTTTTTAGAAATCATGGTGGCTATACTTTGTTCTGACCAAATTTGGTAACAATACATTATGCAAAATCCACAGTAGGTTAGCTGGAACAGCACAGAGTCGATTTTATACCAAGAGACTTGAATGCACCAAATGTGTCACAATGCCAACCAATAGATTTTTTAGTTAGATTTTGTAAAAAATAATCAGAACAAACAGCAAAAGACATTAATGATTTTTCTCTGAAGTGGAAAAGAGCAATCACAGTGATTGAAGGAAATACTGTCGAAAATTTTATGAAGAACATTCAAAAGAAACTTGGAATGGAATGGAACGAAACTTAAATGTTACAGTACATTTAAGACTTAAATAATCATATTTTAAAACACAAACTTTTAAATAAAAGTAAAATCTTTCTGATTACATTAGAAATAAAGAAGTTATTACCTTTTGAATTTTACATATTTCTATTGTAACAGTCCTTATGTGTACCAAAAATGCAATAAAACATTATCTTATATAGATCAGACTGAATTATTGAAACAAATATGGAGTGCAATAATGATCCATGTTAATTTGAGATTTTCCTACTTTTTTAATAAAGAAAACCTGAAAAAAATCTTCCCAATTTAATGTATAAACTTAAGCTTGTTACAGTATCCTATCATCCCGGGCCAAAAGAAGAAAATATGGGAAATAGGGTGTAAAAGTTTTTGTTAATTACAGGTACTCCTCACTTTACGACAGAGTTCCGTTCCGACGACTACGTCGTTAAGCGAATTGGTCGATAAGCGAGGAGCTTGCACCGGGAATATACGATCGTTGTAAAATTATACAAATTATGCAACAAACTTCAAATTTATTCATAAAAAGACTATTATAGTACACTATTAGCCTATTGTAGTACTATAAGACAATTATAGTACACTTAGTGCGCATGTCACCATTCGCCACTGATCGACACTCGAGCTGTAAAAGGGGATTCCCCGAATTGCAGGTCGAAACTCGATTGGTCGTTAAGCAGATAGAATTTATTGACATGGATCATTCTCTCTCTCAGGTTGTCATATACACACTGAAACAGGATTATGTGTAATATTATTTACTCTAATATAATACTATAATAATTTATAAAAACTTTTAACATAATCAATAACACAGTTCTGTTCAAACAACATTAATTAATAAAAAAAATAATCAATTTTAAGATAGTAAGATAATTAACTGAAATTTTTGCAAGTTCTTTTATTATTGTATATTAAAAATTTGTTATAAAACCTAGAACATTTCAAAACTGACAGTTGTAAATGATTGATGATTATTACTCAATTAAATATTGTAAATAGGATATATTTTAAGACCAAAATTTACAAATTTAAATGTAAATTTAAAAACACGCTGTTATATGGATCATTTATCAGTTGCGACTCAAACTTTTATATAGTTGGAGAACCCTTTTTAAATAATACACAACCTTTGACCCGGTCTCCGATACTGTGATGATTTTCAATTTACTTAATCACGAATTGTTTTCAAGACAGAAGCACATTTATGCCATAAAAATTTCAACATATTTAAAAACCATCAAGAAATTTAAGTAACATTTCTGATTTTTGAAAGTCATATTAATTCTGTTGATTAGAATTCTAAATCAAATGAAGATATCTTGAAACATTTCTATGGTCTTATTTAATAACTATTCTTTTAACCTTTTAACAACAGGAATTTTTCCCACTAAAATTTCAATTATATAGTATTAATATTGGTCCATTATCAGTAATTTATATTGAAAATATTTAACATTTTTTGATACTTTACTTTTGAAATTGTGAATTTAAATTAAACACTAATAGTAATAGCTATCATCACATAACACGACACTACAAAGTATAGCAAATTTGGCAATATAGATATATTATAATTAAGGAATCAATATTAAGTAATTAATCATATATACTGAATTTTCTTACCTTTTCTTCTACAGAAATGGTAATCTGTGGTTTACTTTTTGTGCGTTTATATATGGGTTCTAAATACTGTTGCCTTCTATGGGGACTGCCAATGTAAACATCACCCACACAATGTTCCAAGAAATAATCACCTGTATTCTCCAATACGTAGCCATTATCTAAATTTGCGGTTATGTTTGGTTTTGGGAGATATTCAGGCAAACTGAAAAAAATAATAATAATTTTATATAAATATTTCTTTCTTTAATTTATATATATGAATGGAAGGTAAACTCCAAAAAAACTAACTACAGTTCGATAAGAATTATTCTGAAACAATATATTTTAGGAGCAGATGATTATAGTAGCTGTTACAATACAAATGCAATAAAAAAAGCAGTTTAATACAGGTTAAATGCATTTTTTAGTTCCTATATTCAACTCGTTCTCAGACAGCATATAAAAACTTTACATTACAGAAAGATGTGAAATCAATGAATATCTAAGGAACAGACATGAATAGATATTGTTAAATCATTCTTGCAGTATCTCATTACATGCATGACTGAAAAAAACAATTTCTTGAATGCATTATTTCCATCAATAAGACACAACAATAACTGCTAATTACAGACAAATTAAATCTTGCCTACTGTAATTGGATATAAATTAAAATAAAAACAAAAACAGCACTTTTACTGCTTTTACTATAGGTTTCCTCAGGTATAAGTAATTTAAACAGAAACAAAGAACAAGCAATTATTTACTGTGATATCACCACAATGCCGGCTACAATTTTTTGTCATATTTTTAATTAATTTAATTTAAAATATATGCTCTCCACTTTAAATTAGTACTGCAGTGTCTTGCCCCTGTACATCATACTTTTCCTTTAACAATAGAGTCATGCCAGTCATCTATCTAACACCTTTCAGGAAAAAATTTTTGAATTGAAATAACATGACTTCCAGTTTGCATTGGAAGTTCTTATACAGTTCAGAACCTCTTATCCCTAAGGTTTCCATATCTGGTCTCATATTTCATCTAACTAACTCCATTCTCGAGATTAAGGAAAGACAGATGGACGGCGGGAATTTATAGGTCTACAATTTTTTCAAATTGTAGCCCAAAAACAGAATGACATTTGAATGACTTTCATTTCTTTTTCATTAAAGGCTTCTTCCGGTGTAATATTGGCATTATTTGATTTTTTTTCTTGTATGTTGTTATTTCATATTCTAGTGTTGATCTTTTATGGATTTATTTTATTTTCTGTATCTAAAATCTAAGACAACAGATGCTTCTTTATCATAAATCTTGTCATCATACCAAATCAATATTTGAAGATGCCTTACAGCTATCAAGAGATACTTAAATGACTCATGTCACAAGACCATACAATGCATGAAATGATCAAACTAAAGAGCATCATTCCCATCAGTGGCTATTCTTTTTATTGGGAAATGTTGCTTTCGTGATAATATGTATTTTTAATGCACTCTTACTTTTTCTATTGTAAAATACTTTTTATTATTCTATTATACAAAATTTTTAAACACAAAAAATAAAAAAAAAATGAAAAAGGACAGATTATGAAGATACACTTCAAGAACACAGCAAAGTCCCATAGCAGCATCAACCTTTTATTTCATTAAAAAAAAAAGGTATACAGAATTAACTCTAACTTCAGCACCAGAGTAAAATCTACACTTCCTTAAACCTGTTACAGCGCATAGCGTGTATAAGATATACATCCTACGAAATGAAAAAGACCCTCCAGATCACACCAGACTCCCTGATATTTATTCCATCCCAATTAGAGACAACAGGTGGGACAAGGACTTATTATACATCGGTTCTACCAAGCATTCCTTAAACACCCGTATAAGAGTACATCGAGCGGATATCCGGCATGGGCAGCTCGCTACTGCCCTTGCTACGTATGCGTCCGATCTGAATGTCGAGGCACAATTTGATAAAGCTGCAGTCGTCGTCAACACACCCCACCAGGACCATCTTAAGTGGCTAGAAACCATAGCCATCTATAAAGCCGGCCAGGTAGCCACGTGCATCAACCAAAAGGAGGAGCCGAGTTTGTCGCTGGCCTGGCAGTACCCATTAGATGCCGGCCCGTAGCTACCTCCACCAGCACACGACCACACATGTCAGGCAACACTGACTTCGTCGAAATGACATTCGATCCCATTGAATTCCATACGCTCTGTTCAGAAGCATTCCTAAGCTAGGTGACCTGAGGAAGAACTGCAAGATAGTTCGAAAACGTTTGTCACCTGCTGTTATGTGCCAGTAATAGGTTTAAGGAAGTGTATATAAAAAAGGTATATTTATATAATTACATAGAGACCAGTGTTTTACACTAATCAGCAGTTCCAACCTTTCCCATTTACAGAAAAATAGAAAATTCAAGTACCTCTAAACAGTGTAATATAAGTTTATTTTATGGTGGACTTGGAAGGTATTCAAATAATTATTAAATCACTATTGCTCTATATTGAAAAAATATAATTAAAAATCAATGATAATAAAGCACATTTTAATAATACACATGCGAGGTGAATTGATAAAGAAGAAATAAAACAACTGAACCTATTAGTTTCAGAAATCTATAAAAAATATCAAAATCCATAAAAAGTGAGTAGAAAATTTTCAATGATGTAAACATAAACTGAAAAAATTGCATTTGACCTTCACAGATTTATATATTCCTGTTAATTTTTGTCAACTTAACACAATTAGAAGAGAGAAGAAAGTCTAGTATGAAAAAAGATATAATTTGGCAAAAAGATTGGCTGTCTCATCCCTTTCATATGAATAAGAATAGTTTGATACTCATATTGCAGTCCAAAAATTCAAATAATAATTTGGGAAGATATTCACTTTACAATTTCTGAAAAATGAAGAAACTATCTCATTGCTATATGGTTACTTTTCAGCTCTCTCATTTATATTTATAAAATCTAAAGCTTTTTTTTTTTTTTTTGAGAGAGAGAGAGAGAGAGAGAGAGAGAGTTGAACGTATTTGTCTAACTACTACAAACAAATGGAGATTAAAAATGAAACACTTTCACAAAGATCTATTTTTGAGAAGATAGATAAAAATATCAAAAATGTTTTTTCAACAAGTAGTAAACAAATCTTTAAGGATGATATACAGGTCCACAGAATTTGAAAACAACAACTAACCAATTGACATCTGTCAAATTCAAAAATAAACTACATAAGAAAACAAAATGTCGTGTTATTATAGGTACTCCTCACTTTACGACCGAGTTCTGTTCCAACAACTACGTCGTTAAGCGAATTGGTCGATAAGCGATTAGCTTGCGCCGGGAATATAGGATCATTGTAAAATTATCCAAATTATGCAACAAACTTCAAATTTATTCATAAAAAGACTATTATAGTACACTTAGTGCGCATGTCACCATTTGCCGCCGACAGACACTCAAGCCGAGAAAGGGGATTCCCCGAATTGCAGGTCGAAACTCGATTGGTCGTAAGTGCGAGTGGTCGTTAAGCATATAAGTCGTAAAGTGAGGAGTACCTGTATTGAGATAAGAATAATATATATACACGTAAAATTATGCTCTCAATAAATTACAAAACATTGAATTAAATCATTCATATGAAATTGATGTCTTGTTTAATAATCAATGTTATATTTATAACTCTTTATAAATAGTTGTATTCTATTGAATTTATATTATTTAGAATGTGTTCACATTGATTTGACCATCATTAAAAAAAACATTTTTGATAATTACCTTTTATCTTTAGTATCTATATTTTGCTGCAGTTCCCATTCTTCTTTTTCAGATTTTTTTATAACACCATCCTGACGAACAGGAGATATTTGATTTGCCTGAAATTTGATTTTAAAATATTTTGAAATTATTACTTTTATTAAGTAAAATATAAAAATTTCCTTTAAATAAGTAATATTTTCATTCAAAATATTTCCATGTATTAATTTCTCATTCATTCATTATATCAAATGTAAATATACAGAGTGACCATAATTAAAGTTTCCCTATTCAGAACACTCTGTAGCTGTAACCAATTAGCGAATTTCAGAAACCAATTAGGAAAATGTTTTATAAACTCATTAGAGCAACAAGTTGTCGTTTTTTAATTAGTAAATATACAGTAGAATCTCATTATAATGAATTTGAACTTCAAAAATATTTGACTGATAGCAAACTTTCAGTATTAATAATAAATTGTTTCATAAGTGGACTTCATAATTAGGCAAATCAAAAAATGTTGTATGTTACTTATTTCATGCAAACAAAGTAGTCAATTTAATTTGCACTTCCAAATCATATTCAGCCTATACTTTTGTTTCTTACACCAGAGGAGACTGACTAGAAGGAACCTGATAACGACACCTTACTCTGAATGTTCCTTGGTGCCTTGCACCTTAAAGTGAAGAATAAGCTAAACAACATAATTAAAATGGTATAAATGACCATCTTTATACGTGTACTTATAACTCATAGCTCTTGTTGAGGTATAGCTGCAACTTGTTAGCTACTTCTGAATTCATTCTACCCAACTGGAGAAAGACAATTGTGAATAATAGGGAAAGAAATTACAGTTAAGTGAAAATTACATGAATTCTATTACTGCAGAACTGACAGAAAAGAAATGTTAACTGATAATTTGTTATAAATATATTTGTCCAGCTGAAAGATTTTATTATGGGTTCCTAAGGAGGGAGGATAAGAAAAAACAATCTAAACATTTGTTATAAAAATATTCCACCGAATTTTGTTAACTCTGAATTTTTTTTAAATGCATTGCACTTATTAACCTATACTAAAAAATATATATTAAAAAGTTTTTTAAAAAAAAGACAAATAAATAAAGTTTATTTTGAATATTTCTTGAGTTATAAATTTATATTTAAATCTGAAAAGAAATGTAATATCATTTTTAAAATATTTTTCTTATTTTAATACAAGTCCAGAATAAAATAATCAATATTCATTATATACAAAATAATCTTAAAGTTTTAGAACTATTTCATTTTTTAATACTCTCAGGATAAAGAAAAACAAATTTTATTAAATATATAATCTTTAAAAGAAAATTATAATCATATTACATTTTGTTTCTGTGACAACAAAATTAGTTTTACAGTAATTTTCTATATGATTATTATGGTCTTGAGACCATGTGGTTTAGTTCGTCGTTGACCTTTTGTACGTCCAAATGGGCTTGTGGTTAGGAAGGTCAAGCAGTAGGATCCAAGTTCCCTAGAGCTCGACGATGTTGGCGGGCCCTGAATATAGTGCAAGCCTATAGGACAGAAAGGGCATTTTTGGCTTGGCAAGTGAAAAGAAAGGATGTGGTGAGAAGTAGGTCCCAAAGAGCAGCAAGGTGTTTTTTCCCCCTCTTTGTTATCAGGTTATGCACATCACAAATAGTGGGTGAAGGAGAGAGACAGAGAATTAAGGTATGTATTGTGATAGTTGAATGTTTTGAACTGAACTTAAGAACAGTGGAATAAACTTTTGGTTCTTTTATTGGATACAATTTTCAATTTGTACATGCATGGAGAACTCTCTAAGCTATAGAGAACTTCTCCACATTATTATTAAAAAATGAAACCTATTAGAATTTGAATCTTTGTAACTATAATTAATGAAACAAACAATCACTATGATTCTAGAATAATAGGATAATGTTTGCATTTTCCCATTTAGCTATTGTATACTGTTTTTGTGAGATAGATTTAGTTAACATTCTTGGGACCAAAGAATTTATCCATTTACAGAAGTTTTTTAATACACTTAACAATTATTTAAAAAGCAGTCAGCTATTGTAAAATATACATGCTTTTTTTGAAAATAATGTGTGATAAAATCAGAAATCATAAATAGTCAAAGAATCCGTTGCATAAAAATAATTTCAATTAATTAGCATATTTAACATTTTCAGTGCCAAATTGTTATTTTGTAATAATTTAATAATTAGAAATTAATGATCAATTAATTTAAAGAAATCTAAAAAATCTGACCTGAAATAGCACTCAAAACTGCAACTACAGTACTACAAGCTACGCAAACATTACCGATTATGCTATCTAGGCTTCCCAAGTAGGATATTTGTCAATTTTCCCAACACTAGATTTATTTGATTCATTCTGCTTCTGTTAATCTTTTGTCTTCAAAACTCTGAATTTCTTAATGCTTCTCATCCGCTATGCAAGGGAAAATGCTAATGATATCTTTCAAGAGTGTCAGAGTACTATCTAAAAAACAAAACTGTAAAAAATGTCATTTGCTCCATTTTAAAATAAAATTCGTACGAAGCAATGGCACTGATGATGATCGTGTTCTTTTCTATTATTGTTCGTGGGAAACACGCAATCATTATACTGTCTGTTTAAGAGTGGTAATATAAGAAACTTTTGTCTATTATCCGCAGAAGGTATTGTCCCCTTAATCAAAAGAAAAAAAAAATCACTACTCCTGTTACAATGCTGGAATCATATATTGTCTGCTAAGTATAGCTGTCCACTAAACCCAGATTTTATTGTATAGGCTATAGATATTTATAAATTCTGTTTTAAAACTTACCTTTCTTGCAAATATTTGTGTGCATGAATAATAAAATTTTCCTTCATCTTTCAAATGGTGTTTAAGTCCACATTGAGTAAGTTTACTTGAAGCAGATTCTGTTGCTGTTTCACGTTTCTGTATAATATAATCATAAGTAGAAAGACCTTTGCACACTAAGGGTAAAAAAAAGGAATAAAAAATAAATAATAGCAGTTAATTTTATTTTCTTTGATAGTTTTAAAAGCTATGGCATTATACTACTGTATTTAAGATATAAGTTGAAATTCTTTTTATATCAAGATAATAATTAACAGTTTTGTCTGTAATAAATTCATAACAAATGATGCTATTGTTTTTAATATCTGTATAAATTATTTAAAATAACTGTTCTATAATAACAAACTATTCTTTATGACCAGTTTGATTACCTTATCTTTATAAATGTTTGAGAGAGAAAACTTTAAAGGAAACTTAGAAACAAGCAGTTATTTATTGTGATGTCATCTCAATGCTCTCAATTTTAGTAGTCCCTCGCCCCTGTATATCATACTTTTCCCAATAACAATGGAATAATGCCAGTCATCTATCTAACTGCAACCAGGAGAAAATTTTTGAATTGAAATAATGTGACTTCTGGTCCAAATTGGAAGTTTGTATATAGTTAATTGGGGCCTCCCACTTCTAAGCTTTCCATATCTGGTATTAATATTCATCTATCTAACTCTATTCTCAAGATTAAGAAAGGACAGACAGATGCCAGTAGGAATTTATAGGTCTACAAGTTTTGAAAATTACAGCCCGAAAAATGCAAATAAGATATTATTATAAATATATAAATCATGTAATAAATTTTTTACTAAATATAGTAAGATGTATATACTTTCTCTATAACTTTTATCCCTTTTTTTTAATTTTGAAATTTCAATCGACATATATTTAGACTGAAAGAAATAGGAATACATATTTTTCAAATAATGAAATTATTAATAATGTAAAAAGATCTTCTGTATATATTCTTATGGAAAATATTAACATAGCTTAAAAGACATTTTTTAATAAGTTATATGAATGATTTCTTTAGCAAATAATGAAATTATCCATTCATATTGAATTCTAGGACAATTCCAAGAGAAATTATTTATTGTATTGTAAATACAAGTAAAATAAACAATAATACTTACTGAGATATATATGAAATATCAATAAGTGTCCCAATAATCCAATTGCAAGGAAAGTCAAAGCTATTATTGTAAACACCACAATCAGGAAAAAAGTACTGCTGACTGGTACAAATACTATAAAAGTTGGTTCTAAAAATAAAAAGTAAATAAATGGTAAGTAACAGTAAATTTATTATTATTAAAAATTTCAGTTTTTACAAGGATAGCACAATTAATGATCACAATTCTCTAGAAAATGGTATTAAAAAAATTCAGTATTTGTTATAAACTTAAAGTAATGAATAGGAAAAAAAGTAAAAACGATTCAAGAAATGGTAAAAATAATAAAAATTTTTCAATTAAATCTTCGGCATTGGAACTTAGAAAAGAATTTTCTACCCGATATATAAAAATTGCATTTACTTATTGTGACATCATCACAATGCTGGGCTGCAATTTTTAGTCATGCAGTACAATTGTAAAGTCCTGCTGCTGTGGGCCACTCCCAGATGGCTCAAAGTGAGTGATGACATCACAACATACTTTAACTCTTTTGACAGATGGGTTGCTTGTGATGCCATTACTTCTTTCCTGAAAACTCTTCCCGTTTCCTTGCCCGCTGCAGAGGGACTTTACAATTGCGCTGTAATGTCCCAATGTATTTTAATTTAAATTATCATAAGGGTCAATTCTATACCAAACTTACTGCTCTACATAATAAGGTAAAACTTTTGAATCAAAATCGTGTGGCTTCCGATCCATACCAGAAGTTCATATGATGTTAAGCTTTCTATATCTGGTCTCAATTTTCATCTAACACCATTCTCAAGATTAATGAAGGACGAATATTTGACAGTGGAAATTTATAGGTCTGCTATGTGAAAATTGCAACCCAATTACTTTTAACATTGACAACTAAATTACACTGCAAATTAACTATTTGCATGCATATAATATACAAATACTTTATATGTACACAAACTTTAACAGCATGTGAAAATAATTGATTATACAATAAACTATGAATAATAAAATCATGTTTTATATCATTTTTCATTTACTATCGTTGATAAAACAAATCTGAAAAATCAAAATTAAACATTTACTTTTACAAATACTAAAAGAATATACATACAATTTTTTTATTAAAAAAAGTTGTGTGTAATATAATTTTATTCTTATATATATAAAGAATGTTCCAAAAGTTCATAGACTAAAAAAATATCATATAAAATCAACAAATTGACACTTTACAGTGAGGTTTGCATCAAAAGGCTTGTTTTGACACAAGAAAAATTTTTAGTTCAAATTTTCACCGATAGCACTATACCATTTGCATCACAAACATACGCAAACTTAAATCCTTTAAAAAGGCAGCCGTATGCAGCTATATCATCAGTACTTTGTGCAAATCAAGTTACTGCATGTATTAAATTCGATCTTGATATTGGTGGATAAGGCACTTCTTGGTGAAACTGCCACAGATCTTATTATGCTTTCATGCATTTATGAATTATGTTATGACTCAGTTGCACAACGTCATTGGTTGTGATGGCGGGCACGCTAAACGACTACTGTTGTAGCATGTTCGTAAATGCAAATGAATAAATGCTATACCATCTTGACTTCTTTTTTTTCATGCCGTTCCGAATGTGTGATGATAATAATGTCTTCTGTTGGTGAAAATTTGAATTAAAATTTTTTCTCGTGCAAGGAAAAAAAATAATTCTTTTTTATGACAAGCCTTTTGGTGCAAAATCCCAATATAACATGCCGATTTGTTAATTTTATAAGATATTTTTTGAAATCTACAAACTTTTCAGACACCCTGTATAAATAAAACATAAAATATTAAACTATCCAAGTAAGGAATATCTGCATTTTTTAAATTCATTCACATATTCTGGTCTTAGGGTTTAAAGTGTGATGTAAATTAGCAAGAGCTTATTACTTTTTGATGAATCTATTTCAATATAAAAAGTCAAAGCTAACGACTTTTTGGATATTTTAATTTACTCTTTCTATCCTACGAAGGTCTTTTTGCGGGCCCATTGCGAGCTTGACCAGGTGGCGAGGGATAAGGCTTGACATATGCGAGACAGATTAAATATACCCCAAGAAAATTTTTGAAGTAAAAGTGATAAGATTAAACCCAAGATTCTATTATGAATCAAAGTAAATGGAATTCTATATGCAAAATTAGTTAACTTTGTTAGATAAAAACTATTTATTCATTTTACATTAAAATATGTTAAATTATTTTCTCTAAAACTTAAAAATATAATTTTCAAATAAAAGCCCAAAATGAATTTTGTACATTAAAATATAATTTATAAAGAATTTAAAAAATTGTTTAATTAATAATTGCATGAAATACAATGCTTTATAATGTGATTAACAAAAATATATATCTAAAAATTTGAGACAGACAATGATTATAAATTAATTAAGGGTATTCAATACTTTTGAAAAATAAATTATTTTCAAAATTAAGAGAGTTAAATTTTGAAACTCTGAAATATTCATTATACCGACAAATAGAACCAATACATTAAATATCATATTTTACATTTAGAGTTAATTCATGATTGTGAAAAGGTTAAAATATTTTGTAAAATTAGTGTTTGATTTGTTTATCACAATGAATTATGAAATAAGTACAAAGAAA
Source organism: Centruroides vittatus (assembly GCF_030686945.1). Classification (NCBI taxonomy): domain Eukaryota; kingdom Metazoa; phylum Arthropoda; class Arachnida; order Scorpiones; family Buthidae; genus Centruroides; species Centruroides vittatus. The sequence continues at coordinate 93,470 of NW_027120681.1, read as the reverse complement.
AACAAGATTTGTCAGTAGGAAAAATATTAATTAAACTACAAGAGTATATCATTTAACCAATAATCAATTCAACAAAATACAAAATTTACATTCAAAAATATAATAATTAGAAATCTCGGTATTGTGCGACAGCTTGTGTATATAATAAAGCATCAAAACGTAAGAATGCAAAATATAATTTTTTTAAATGTTAAAATGGTCAAAACACAAGCAAACGTTTTATTCGAAACATTTAATTTTTGCATTTATTTAATAAAACAGTTTAGTCTAATACGTTTTTCCATAAAGATTATTGTTAAACGATACCACTAAGTCGTAATTAAAAATTTCTGAAATTTATTTCCTATTATAGTAAGTCATTATACCTAAATAAATTACTGCTACTTAAACAAACACTGTTTTTGGAGTTTTAAAAAACCCTCAATGTTGAATAACATTATATTATTTATATTTTTAATATTTAAAATTTAAAATTACTGTTAATAACAAATATAAAATATTACAAAATTTAACTTTTCGGCTTGGATTTAGTAATTAAGTTACATATATTTTCGGAATAACTTATATTGAGACCAATGACGAAATTCGGTAATTATTATGTTTTAATCTATTTATGAAAAATTTACACAAATATATCATGAATTCATTCAGTATTTAGTGCACTGTAAAATTAAATATCACTGTCTGCGGTACAAAGTCAGAAACCTTTTCACTTTGTGTGTTAGCTCTTGTGAATTGACACTGGATTCAATGCTCGCTTCTTTTCATACACAATCTCCTCGGTATCATTAAAGCATCGGAAATGCAACATTTCTAGAAAAAGTGCTATACAAATTTTTTCTAGGATTTTTATCCAAGTAGTTATGATGTTACTGCAATAGACTAATGAAACTGAGCTACATTAACCTCTAAAATACTTACTATCACAAATATTGATATAATAAAATCATTAAAAGGACACATTAAATGGAATTAGTGAGAAGGAAATAAAATGCATGGCACTAGAGGTCACTAATTATTTTGTATTATATCAAATCTACGGTGTCATCTAGGGTTTCTCAAACGGGATCCTGGCTTTTCTTAACCCGGGAAATTCTTCTCGTCCCAGGAAATCCCGTAAATTTCTTAAAAGTTCACTTTTTATGTTAAGGTTGGGGAAATTTTGCAAATAGAAAGTATAATTGACATAAACTGTCAGAATACATTTTTATTTATTAACTTTAAACCTACTTATTAGTTTTTTAAATGTTTGCTTGTTATGGCATGTCGTGAATGGTCAATAATCAATACGTAGCTTATTTGTGGCGGACTCTGAAAATTCTTTACTTGTCAGAATCTGTAATATCTGGAATAATTGTGCTTAGGATGTGTTAATTTTTAACCACACCCAGTAGCTTCAATAACTGCATTATGCCAGGTTGTGCAAATTGGGCAAGAATACAAATGAGTACAAAGTCTGCAAGTATGAAGTTTTTCTTCATAAACCCGATTATTAAAGACAAACAAGGTGCCGAATTATTGGGCTATAAGCTTAATGTTTCTATTAAAGCAGCAGAGGTAGACAAATCAAGAATACTAGAGAGCAAAAGAAGTACTACAATCTCGAAAACGAACTAGAAATCTTCCAGGCTACAGGTAAAAAAATACATAATATCTGTCTTATCTTAAATGCATTAAACACAATTCCACTCACATTAATTGAATTGGAAGGGGCATTCTCAGTATCAGGACTTTTCATTACTAAAGTAAGAACCAGATTGAGTGATCAAAGTATCGACCATCTTTGCTGTTTAAAATCTTATTATAAAAATTTACAATATTTTGTGTTGTGTTTTATTTAAATAACAAAAATTACTTTCTAACTTAAAAGTTTGATCTAAGTTCATTTTTTTTTTAAATTTTCAACTCAATTCAAAGCCTTTTTTTTGTTTTAGTATGTAGTTTCCAGCAAACTTTAATAAATTTTTTCTATTTGTGAAAATTTCCATGTAATTCAAAGTTAACTTTTAATATATATCTTACACAGCATTATTAATATGATTTTGGAGGTTGCAGAACGTATTAAATTACTTTAAAAAATGAAAAATAATTGTGTCATTTGATTTCAAGATATTTTGTACATCTTAAAAATAATTAATTCCATCTCGAGCTTTCCCAGGAAACAGTTCTTTTATCCCAGAATCCCGGGACAAGCAAAAGACTGGGAAATGAGAAACCTAATGCCATCAAATATAAGACACGTTTTATTTTCAGAGATACTAAAACACGAAAAAAGTGCATCTTACCAGGGCCGGATTTACCAATCCAGGGGCCCTGGGCACAAATTCGGTGGGGGTCCCCCCCTTTAAGAGGAGGCAAATTTGATGATTTAGAAAATTTACACAAAATACTGTACTTTCAATTAGATTTCAACTAGGAAGTTGTAAATTTCATTTAAAAATAAGGTTATTGTAAACATACATATATTTTATTGTGTAAACTAATTATTTTAATTTAACTGAAAAATACCTATGTGAAATTTTTTCCCGAAATTTTCCAATTTTTCATAGGTTTTTTCCCGGGTTTGGTTTTCTCTGCCTGTTGCCCTCATGATTAGGCCACACTAGGCTGTCGCGGTAATAGAAAAAAATTAAGTTTTGTGGGGGCCCCTATTTTGTGGGGGCCCTGGGCACAGGCCCCAAATGCCCTTATGTAAATCCGGCCCTTGTGTCTTACTTTTGAATAGAATATGGTATATTTAGATTCATTTCCAGATCTATCAGTAATTTGCTTGAACCATATATGAATTATTTAATTAATGTAACATATCTTTAAAACATATGAAAAAATAATAGTTTGAAATCTAAAATTAATTTAGAATAAAATAACACTATGACCTATTTAATATTCTCTATAATTATCAAAAAAATTGTAGTATAATACTTTCTACATATTTCTTGTTTCTACAAAACCTGTTATTATATATCATTTACAGTATTATTAATTAAAATCTTTGTAAAAGTTAGTTTAGATTAATTAAATTTTATGGTTAAAATATGATATTCATGCATAAATTTCTACCTGTTTTAGTTATGTTAGTGGAAGGGACAAAAGTAGCAAAAGCATAAGATGAATATTGGACATCAGAACCGACTCCAGTACTGCTGCTGATTAATGAAGAAATGGTAGTAGCAGTCCACAAAAAGAGAGAATTGTCATTTGCTATATAAGAAAAGATGTATCTGAATTTTACGTGAATATTTTCTAATAATAATAGATTTTAACTTTCGACATTATTTATTTATTAAAAAATTTCAAAAACCATACACTAAATATGGCAGCAGCCATAGAAATTGCATAATCTATAGTATTAAAAAGTACTCGACGGATGTGCAAAGTTACTATTATACGGAATGCTGCTTTGCCCGTCTGTTGAATGCAACATTTCTATTAATTAATTATGCATTTCAAATTAAAAGTGTCCTTTTAAGATTAGTCTTCTGAATGATCTGTCTTGTATTAAAAATTGGTTTGACGAGAACCATGATCCCATGTGTTTTTTCTCGTGTAGCATTATTTCAATCATTATAATGAAGTTGTTAATACTGATTTAGCCGATATATTACACACTCAAAGTATTTTATAATTTGTGTGTGTGTGTTACCAAACTCAGTAACTTCAGGAGTGTATTAGAAGTTCATTTGCATGTTGTTCTCTGCAATTTCTGTGCCCTTGAAATTAGCGGTGTTCAATATTACTGAACTAACCATCAATGTGATATCTTATGATACCAAAGTTGGAAAAATACTGTTTAATATCATTATTAATGTTTGAGATTACTGATATCGGGAATTACTGAAATTTAATATTTGCGATTAACAATTACCAACTATTTTAAAAGAAACAAAATTACGAGGTATACAAACTTTGCTTAATCTGCAGTTTAAAAAATTAAATTTTCAACAGACATATTGATTACCTTAATAAAACAGTAAAACATTTAGGTGATTTAAAACAAAACAGAAAATATCTGAGAGACCAAAAGAAAATTTGAATTATTGTGGGCTGTCCACAAACATGTGGGAAAGTCCACAAAAAGTAACAAACCAGAGAAATTTCATGCACCTTTCCCTCCAGCAGTGTTTAGCTTTCTTTGCCAAGCCTGTATCAGAAAGATCCGTTGGTCTATTGGGAGAATAACAGAGATAGCTTTACGGAGCTCTTACACTAAGGTCCCCAAAAACGATCAAAGTCAATATCAACCTCAGGGAGAGATAAGGCATTTTCAGGGGTTGATTAGGGAAAGTCAATTGAAAACAATTCATTAAAAATTATTAGTCCAATGGATCACGTATATGACAATTTAGAACGTTGTAAATTTGCACACTGTAAGTAGACTTTTCTATGAAAACAATGTGTGGATTAATACTGACTCATCAGATAATAATAGTTAATTAAAATATCATTATTAACTGTATCAGCAAATCAAGAAGGAGGCAGTAAAAGTTTGAGAAATCAGGAATCTTTGAAAGGTCAACAGTTAAAAAAGTCTGAGACACTATATACATTATATTTGAAATTCTTATATATAATGGCAATGTCAGTTCCAATGAGAAGTTAATATTTTTAGAAAATGTGAGTGATTAATCAATTAATAATCAATACTTTGACAATGAATGGTGTTAATAATCAAAGCGCAATTATATAACATTTATATAGATCGAAGATGTTTTTGATATTGAACATGACTAGTCGAAATCAGAACTGGCCAGCTTAGGCATCTGATCGGGAAATTGGAATTTTGTAGGAATTTTTTTTTATCTAAGCAGCATTGTTTTCACATCACAGAGAAAGGGTACATTATGTTTTAATCATCATCTTGATGTGACATGGTACTGAGTGATCTTGGAAGACACAGGATTTCATGTCACAAAATTATTCCTTGATTGTTGAATCAGTTTGGTAGAGAAGATATTTTGTAGCATTCTGCATTCACAGTCACATTTGTAAATGGACAGAACAAACTATCAATGTGTCTATGAATTCAGTGTTATAAAAAAATCTTGACAAGCTAATTTCAACATGCAAGGAACAATTTTGTGACACACAATCCTGTGTTTTCCAGGATGTCATTGCACCATATCACCACACCAGATAATAACTACAGATAAAGCATAGTTGTTAGCATCATTGTCATTTAGGTAAAAATATTAAGAAGCCAAGATTATATACTTCAGTTGGCTAGGTCTTGATCTCAATCCTATTTAGAACTGTTGGCATATTATGAGAACAAAAACTGCAGAAATACAAATAAAAATAAACAGCAACTACAGGAGTGAATTAGAAAAGTTTGGTATCATGAGCCTGGTGTAGAATACTTGAAAAAACTCATCCACTATGCTAGCTGCAAAGCTGCTATTAAGGTTTGAGGTGACCCTGTTAAATATTAGAATCCTATTCAACAAGAAATAATTGTTCATGTTGTGCTTTACATATCTACTTATGCTGTGAACCTTTTTTTTTATTCCATAACTACAAATGACAAATTCTTGCAGTAGCGCTCATTGACAGTATTGGTAAGACTATAATGTAAAACAACACAGTTAAATTCAATGTAGCGTTATATGCAATAAATTACATTTTTTGTTTACTCTTATTTGATTTTTCTCTTTTCTACACAGGCTATCATTACAAATTGCAATCATAGCTTAAATATGCTTCTTTGCACATCTGTTGTGCGCTTTCTGTGTCCTTATAGATGATGCAATTTCTATGGTTACTACTGTAAATAAATACTGACTATTGAAAGAGCTGTAATTTTATAAATAAATACAAAGTTAGTTAGCAATTACAAAATTTATCTTACGGTAATTTATTAATGTAGCAAACAAAGTTCATATTTTAAACAGCAAATTAATTCTTGCAAACTGTTAAATTACTTAAAATAGACAATATAAATTCCAATGTTCTATTAATAAATTATTATTTACTTTTTACTATTATACAAAATAATATTCTGTATTTCAGCAAGTCCTCACCTAATGTTGCAATTTCTAATAACTTATAGAATACTGTACAAACAGTAAAATTAATTTTACAAAGAAAATTTAACAATGATTACAATCTTAAGTGAGGATTTTCTACACTAATTTGAAAAATTAGTCACTTAATAAATAATAGTTACTTTTATAAACTACTTTTTACATGTAAATCAGACAACTATTTATATTTAGCGAAATTTAAATATAATCCTCCTCGATTCTAAAAAAATTATAAATTAAAATTTTATTTACAATCTTTGTAACTAATATTTTATTACAATAAAAAATGTTTACTAATTTTTAAAAAAGCTGATCATTTATCTAAAACAGTAGTCCTCAAAATATGGTCTGTAGACTACTGGTAGTCCATCGGCATTCACCAGATGATCCACAAACTGATCTGGTCATTTTTCTAAAATGCAATCTTGTGTTGTTTAGCCAGAGGACAATGTTTTTATGAATCATTTATCTTAAATGTTACATTCGCGTCAAAAAGATCTGTCCGTTCGGTAACTTAAGGCGATTTTTATAGAATAAGAAGTGAACGAGGGCAAAAGAGGTTTGCCGCACCTTCGACTTAAATTAAATGGTTTGTGAACCATATAATTTTAAGAACCACTGATATAAAAGGATGTGAATGATCAGATTGATTCATTTTGTTGCAGTAACAAATTCAAATCTAAATCTATAATTTTAAGAATTTGCATAGAAAATAATTAGCAATTTTCCAGAATTTTATTTCATTTAAAACTAAACCGTAAATTTCAAAATACTTACAATTTTTTACATAAAACCAACTTTCTTTGTTATAGAAGGCTATTATTAGTATAATAGCTGATACAAAGATATACAATGATCCCACAAGAGCTGAAGTTACACACGCAATAAACAATCTAAGAATAAAAGAAAAAACTTTCGTTATTATAGTATCTATCGTCAATTTTAACATTAATTAATTCTATTATTGAATCTTCGTATATAATATCTTCTATGCTTAAAATTATAACTTATATAGAAAACTTTTAATTAAATTAACTAGAATGTCAAAAATTTTATATATCTAATTATTTAAGAATTTGAAGATTTAAAATGTAATTTTAAAAAATGTTTTAGAAATAATGTTAACAAATTTGCATGACAATTGACAAAACTTGGGACCGCTCTAATAAAATTAAAAAAATAAATACACTGATAAAGATGAGGTAACCAAAAAACATTTAATCAAAAATGTTTGACCATATTTCGGTCATCTCTACCGAAAAGAATACAATAAACAAAATATAATTCATATTTACATGAATTATAAAGTCCCAACGATTTATTTGAAAATATAACTCCTTTTTACGTGTTAAATTTTTGTTTTTGTTTCGAATTTTATAAAAAAAAATATTTAATATTTTAATATATATTATTTTATAATAATTTTTTATACATATACGGTATTAAAATAATATTTTTCTTTTGTTCGGATATATTAAATGGAAATTTAAATTTATATTGAATTCGAACAAGCCTTGAAATGAAAAATAGCAACGTCACCGAAGTCTAAACAAATTTCTACATGCATTTGGCTATATTAGAAAATGTTTTATTCAATATAAAAAAACAATATGTCATCCAAATAAAGATATTTTCTAAAATCGAAAATACAATTTGCTGTAAATGGTGAAGGAAACTATTATATATTTTAAAATAATTGAATAAAAATTTTTAAAATAAAGTAAAAATATTTTAATTTCAAGTGTTTTTTGGTTTTTTTTTTAAGTTTCAAAATCAGTATTTTAAAATTTATGATAAAATTATGATAAATACAATAGAAAAATTTTCTAAAATGAGAATAAAAATATATATATACCCTGTTTCCCCGAAAATAAGACGGTGTCTTATATTAATTTTTGCTCCCAAAGATGCGCTAGGTGTTATTTTCAGGGGATGTCTTATTTTTTCGTATGGTATGGCAGTTTACGGCCACCAGGGGAGCTCACCACAGCACACTCGTACAACACGGCAGGGACAGCGTACGGTACGGCGGCAGGCGACGGGCCTCTTGATGCCTTGCCTGCATATTTACAAGTGACAGCCGCGAAAGGGAACATCGGGATTGGTGGTAGGTGACGGTTTTCATGTCCTGCATGCAGCTGCTCTGCAACGGACGGTGAAGGTAGGGGATAACGGCGGCAGGCTAAAAAGAATCACAGCTGCATGCTCTGGTGTTCTGTTTGGCGGGCATGATTCCAAACGAGGCTAGGTCTTACTTTCTGGGGAGGCCTTATATTTAGCAATTCAGCAAAACCTCTACTATGTCTTATTTTCGGGGAAACATGGTGTGTATATATATATATATATCTTATATACAGCATTCATACAGTAATAGCATTTTATTTATAAATGATACTTTTCAATACATTTTAATATTTAAATTATAAAAGACATTTTTAGTATTAATGAATAATACATACTTATAATTTCTTCCACCTACACAATTATTCAGCCACTTACAATGATGATCAAAATCCGAAACACACTTATTACAAACACTACAATGCTTAGAACGAGGAGCCCTGTAATTATAAAGTGAAACAATAAATAAATAGGTATAGTTTATAAAGGAGTGGGTATATTGTTAATTAACACAAATAAGATTATACCAGAAACGTCGATAATTGCTGTTTAAATTAAAACTTTTTAACAGCATAATTAATTTCAATTACAAATAAAACAACATTTATGTCTGTTTAAATAACTTTTTCTTTAATTCTTAACTATAGCTTTCATCATAAAAACATTCTATTCATATACAGTAGAGCGTCATTTATCCGAAAGCCAATTAACCGAAACGTCAGTTATCCGAAAGCTTTCCAGTCGGACTGTGTCGTGCCAAATCGAACGTTTTTGATGCTAGATTAACTTCTAAAGTATAATTTTTTGTTTTTATATTTTTCAATATATTTATTTTGTTTGTACAAAATAAAGAAATAATTTTTAACGATACGATAGCCTCGATTATTATTATAAAAATTTTCGTTAGGCTTAAAATCGACGATAATTCAACACAAAGAGACACGCGACGGAGAAAAATTTCAACATCGGATAGGTTAATGTATTTTTTCGTACATAATCGGTTATCCGAACAACCCCAGTCCCCAATTGATTCGAATAAACGATGCTCTACTGTATATCTAAGAATGGGCAGATGTGATATATTACTGTTATTTTTTTTTCTATTTTTACTTCATTTACATAAACAAAATATGTATAATTATAAGCCAAATGATTGCCGTAATTAATTAGAAACCAAGTAATTTGATACTAGAGGTAGATGTTAGGCACCATCTCTTATCTAAATTAATAATTATAATAATTTGATAATTTATTAAATAATTTAGAACATTCTGGAAGAAAACAGTGGGACTTGAACCCTCAACCTCCACTTACTGTGCAGTGTGCTTGTTAGTTACACCATCCAGACCTCGAGCAATTAATTATAGCATTTTTAATAGCCTGATTAATTACAGCAATCATTTGGCTTAGTATCAATACATCAGGTTTTGGGAAGTTGATATTTATGTATAATTATAATTTGGTAATTAAATATATGTTTTAAAAATATTAAATTATTATATTATTCGGAATTTTTATAGAATACATAATTAAAAATAACCAAGCTTAATGGAAATCTGGTCAGATCCAGTCATGTAATTAATTAGTCAATCTTTTTAATAGTTCTATTACGGCAAAGTACATGTTATAGTAATTAGTAATCCATTTTACTTAACTTTTGTGTGTATCTATCTGCTGGTCCTGGCAATATGCCATTTATTAGCATGTATTTTTTATTCATTTACATGTAATGAAATATTGGCCTTTTTGACACTTTTTCTTTAATTGTATATATTAATGATTGTGTTCTCAGTATATAATTTAATAAGTAGATAACTCGTCGCCAAAAGTATAACAAAAAAGTGGCATCTAGCTCATTTTATGATAACCTGTGGAAACTTTCACGTGAGAAAACGCTAAAGCATTTCTTCAGTGTTTTATTTTTCAGATTTTTGACAATAGTTATTATTGATAAACTTGTCTCAAGTGCGCATAAGTCACGATTGTGAGATTATGAATTGTGGTTTGTTACAAACCAAAAAGCTCGCATACTTCAAAGATTAAGATAATCACAGAATGTAAAAAATCCCAATCTTACAAAAAACACTTGGCAGACATCTAAAAGTTAATTATATGACATTATTTAACAGCTTAGGAAACACAAACAAAGCAGAAACATGTTTTGCAAATGCTGGAGAAAGTTCTCTGCAATAAAAATGTGTTCAAAGGGCAAATAAGAAAATGTAGAATGTACCCTATTTTAAATGGTACTCAAAGTGAAGAAGCAAAAAATATTGCAGGAAAAAGCCTTACAATTTAAAACAAAAATTAATGTTTTCAAAGAATTTAAGGTATCATCAAAGATGGTTACAAGGCTTTAAAGAATATCACATCATCACAGGACCAATAATTTTGGGCAAATCAAACTCAGATTTTACAATGAATTTTGGAAGAGAGAACAACTACCAAATTTACACAGAGATACAAAGCAGCTGATATTTATAATCTTACAAAATCACATCTTTATAGTACAAAACACTGGCCTTTTTCAACACAGTAAAGAAAGTAAACAGCACAAGAATTATTCTAACATATAAACTGAATGTTTTCCTTCCCTTACAAGCAAACTGCATCCGGTTAGTGCACGTTGGTGCAGCGTACCATTGCTCTTCTTGATAGATAACATTGAGATTAACTTACTTCGGGTAAATTTTTTTTCATTAACAATATTTTTTATGCAGGCAACATTTTTTCCTGTTAAGGTTTTATTTCAGGCTATGAACTTCATTATAGCATCATGGAAAATGATTCAACAAAAGCACCATTTAAAAGTGCTTTTGGAACAGGATATAAATTTAATTGAGTAGCATTTTCCTTTAACAATAGAGCCACCAAAGATCTGGCTGCAGAAATTTGGTTCTTTCCAGAATTATATTTATTTTGTCTATTTACAATTACTTTATAAGTTTTTATAAATACTGTAATTTTGTTTTTGTCACCTACAGTACTATGCAAAGACATAACCCACCAAAGTACCAAAGTACAGCCAACCAACAGCAGCAAAAAGGACAACTATGACCATGAGCTAATATAAAAAACAGACTTCTTGATATAAGTTAAAGAATATTGCTTTATGTTAATATGATAAGAGTGACAATACTGAATAGACTATGCATTTTTCAGGTTATTGGAAGAAGATAAGCACACTTACTATTAGAGGGCACCATTTATTAGAATAAATACGGTATGTTTAACACAAATTATTATTATTTAAATAATTTAACTGTGTATAAGATAAGGGGTAAAACAAAAACTCAAAATATAAAAAAATTGATCCAATAAAAGGCACCCTAATGTATGTAACATAAGAAATATTTACACACACTTAACATATACGGTTACATTCCAAAATGCATTACATTAAATATACAAGTTTATTTCATTATAAAAAGATATTTAAAACTTTTCTTAACTTAGAAAAAAATTTAATCTATGAATAATGTAAAATTTTAAATTTAAATTAAATACTTACACTTTTACCAGGCATAGATGACAAGTTTGATTTTCAATGACATGTGCATGTTTATCACGATCAAAGGTTGGAAGAGGTCCTTTGTAATTTTTCTTCCTAACTGCAACGTCAGCAGGATCCACAGTAATACTTATGATATGAACAATTATATGTACTAATAAAATAATGCCATTGATCTGATTAACATGGTTAAAGCTCTATTATGTTTTTCTATTCATCTTGTACAAATTTAATTAATACACAATTTTATTACTTATATCATCCAATAGGACTTAAATACAATAAAAAACTTAATCATATAAAAACAGCATAAACATAATATATTCATATGTATATATAGAGAGAATTCAATAAAAAAAATGAAGGTTTAAATTTAAGAAAACAACAAACAGTATGAAAATACTATATATATATATTTACAAAGAAATAAAGGTATTTTATTTAAATGATAATGATATTTATTACATAAATAACTCAAAGTATATATTTGACTAATAAGTAGAAGTCTAATCTGAATCTTCGTGAGCTAGTGATTGAGTAATCTATGATCTGTTAAAACAAAGCGTAAGAATAAAAACTTTACCAAACAAGCAACGCTATACTTTGTGGTTATATAAAAACAATTCATAGCCGTATTTCGGAATCTTTGAACGGCAACTACTGTAGAAAAATCAAAACAGCCGAGCTGAAGATTGAAACTCGGCAAAATTCCGTACAAATTTTACAGTAGAAAAGTATAAGGCATTCCGAAAACATTATGAGAGATACATGGCACATTGGATTGACTCATTCCAAAAGCAAATACTACTTTACAATTTTAATCATATTCTTAATTCATTCAATATAAAATGTATTTTTTCTCCATCTCAAATTTGTAGTGTCTTGCCCCCGCACATCATACTTTTCCTGATAACAGTCATGCCGGTCATCTACGTAACTCCATTTGAATTGAATTCACATGACTTCTGCTCTAGACCGGAAGTTCTTACATAGTTAATCGGGGCCTTCTGCCCCTGAATTTTTCATATCTGGTCTCGACTTTCATTTATCGAACCCTGTTCTCAACATTAAGAAAGGAAGGACAGACAACGGGCAGAAAACAGTGGGAATTTATAGGTTTATAATTTTTTCAAATTGCAGAACAATTAACTTACAAATTGATATTTAACAATTCTAACTAAGTCTTAAGAAGAGCATAATTACATAGGTACAAAACATCATTTTCCACATACTGTTATCAAATATCAATTTCTTGCTTTGTGCAGAATAAAAAATTTTGTTATAAATAATTTTTATTATGTATTTTATTGCTCATTCATTTAATTATATTCATTCTGATTGTTATGTTTTCCTGGAAAATTTTATTAATTTAAAATTGTAGGCGCTTTCTGAAATTTAAAATTTAGCAACTATTGGAACCGATATGCGACTTTTTAAACTTGTATATAAATGCAATTTTATGAATATAAAATGGCTTTCAAAACTCAAAACACTTTGAAAATGTACAAAATATTTATTTTAATATCTTAAAAAATCATCATCATCATCATCATCATCACTATTATTATTATTATTATTATTAGATTCAAATTTAAATCATAATGTTAATTACTATTATATAATGCTATAATTCAAATTATACTACCCAAAAAGGATACAATTGTGGTAGTTTGCTGCCACATTCCTGGTGGAAAATTTGGCACCATAGCCCCAAAGTATAAAAATGAAAATAAAACAAGAAAAAACCAAGCCACAAACTGTAATGGATGAAGTGGTCTTGACCATCCATTTTTCTTACTCAGTTTATTAGTATTTTCAATTTTATGGCATGGTCCAACCATCTGAAAATAACAAACTTTTATTTACGATTTTTATATATAAAAACCTAAATAAGCATTTCTAAAAATATATGCATTAAAGCTAAAAATTCACGCTATAAAAACTATTTTTTTTAATAATTTTTCTGATCACTGTAATTTCCTGAAGAGAAATCTTCACTGGCATACACTTTGCACCTTCAGAACAGTCATTAAAAAAACATTTACCAGTATGACACTTAGAAGTTATGTTATAATTACATCTAAAATGAAGTGCTAAAATGAGTGAAACAGAATACTTGAGACAAAACTGCCTAAAATTAAAAAAATGGTTGCCAAAAACAACAAAACTTTTTTATTGTTTCATTTCAATTCTGTTTTATTTATCAAATTAAATATATTCTTCACACCAATAATTATACACGAAATAAACAAAACTGTTTCTCGGCTTCAAAATTCTTTAACAATAGTAAAATTAGCACTTTGTTTTACAACAACCACTCTGAAAGTTTCGGAATACAACAGTCCTGTTTATTATTACTTTCTGTCTGTCCTCGTATCGTCTCAAAGTACTCTCCCTGATGCCCGATGCACGCAGTAGAACCAGCTCTGGAAGCACTGACACCTGTCTTCTTATGAGATGTCTTCCAAGGTATTTCTGTATGCAGCAACTGTCTCTTCAAGATTCCCAAAACAACATCCCTTGAAGACCTCCTTGGCTTTGAAAACAGAAAAGTCACAAAGTGCTAAATCTGAACTATAAAGTGGATGGATAATCAACTGCTCTCCAGAGTTGCTCAATTAGTCCACCGTTCTCATTGCTGTAGGTGTCGTTGCATTGTCACAATGCAGCAAGACTCCATGAAAACCTATTCTAGGATGCCATTTGCAAATTTCTTGAAAGACTTGAGGAAGACAAATGGTGACCTACCACTCAGCATTAACTGTCTTTCCTATTCTCAAGGACTACGGTGGCAACATGGCCCTGTCTTCCAAAGAATGTCGCTACCATTTTCCGACCAACACTTCTTGGACATTTGACTTTGACCCTTTTTTTTCTGCATTCAGTGGTTTATGCTTTGTCAGAGAAGACCCAAACTGCAGACTGTCTCTTGCTTTTGGGGTCATACTGGTAGATCCTGGTGTTGTCACCAGCGACAATGTCCCACAAATGTTTTGAGCTTCCCTGTTGAAATTTAAAGCCATAAAACATCATTGCTCAGAAATTCTCCTGCTTCAGCTCCATTTTCAACATCCAGATTTGATGGCACTTCCAATATCGGGTACTTCCCACAGGTGGGAAATTTCAAGGATGTGGATATACTGCTGAACTCGTGTTTAAAAAATGTTCGGCAGTAAAGTATCACAGACCATTTTTTTCTGCATTCAGTGCTTTTTGCATATCTGAAAACTTTCAGAGTGGCCTTTGTATCAAATAATAATAATAATTCAACTTGGGAAGTTGAGGTATAAATTTGCTTTAAAAACAAGAACTAAAAAATACTGAAGTTTTGTATAAAAAAAAAGTGCTCCTAAAAACATTTAAAAGTAAAACCATTATTTTATTGCATATAAAATGATATAGAACACGCAAAACTCAAGAAAATGATATAAAATTCAAATCAGCTAATCACTTTCAGAATCTGATCCATCAGTTTCATAGTCTACATAGAAACATTGTACTTGTAAACACAGTCATTCTACATTCTCCACAGTCAGTCGCAAACAGAACAAGGAGAGTAAATCTTTGAACTGAAAAAGCAATCTCCCAACATCAACAGATGTGAGAGAAACATATTTGTTTTTCAATAAAAACTCCAGGTTTTATGACTAAAGAGACTCTAGAATTATATCTGTATTTTGCATAGGGAATATTCCAGTTTCTCCAAAGTAAATCCATGCAATGGTTTTTGGTGAATTTAAAAATCTCCCATTGCTTCATAGTAGACAACCATTTTCCTGAAGCTTAGAAACTGAAATACACAGGAACTTGTAGAGTCCTTTAACACAGCTTCTTGTTTCAATTGACTCTTAAATTTCATTCCAGATACTGCAGTTTATTAATGAATTGAAAAATTTAGGCATAAAAACAAGCTACTCTATTCCATGTGACCCATCTGGCTAATACAAGGTGTTTTGGGAGTGGTAAGACAGTCAGCTTTTTATGTAAATGTACATTTGCATGTAAAGACCAACAACTGCCGAATTATCGGGCTAGCAAATGGCTATAGTAATATTAATAATTTAAGTTAATTTGGTACTAGAGTTAGGCGTTAGGCACCATCTCTTGCTAAATTTACATTTGCATGACATTTAATCAAGATCTTTTTCATTTCCAAAATGAAATCATTGACTGGCTCCCATGTTAACAGACCAATGAGAAAATTCAGCATGTACAGTACCTTTTTAGCACATTTTTTTTTTAGATGAAAAAATGTAAGAATGGGTTGTTTCCTACTATTTCCTGTATCATCTTTTTTTATATTGCTTCACATACAAGCTGCATGTAGCTTTTCCTTAGCAAGCTTTGGTCAAGGATTGAGTGCTAGGTATGCTTTTCTAGAAAGTTTTTGAATGCTGGATGATTTATCTTGTTGAGAGAATATTAAAGCTGTGAAAATTCATTCTTCTTGCTTATATTGTCCTTTGCAGAACTTAATGATACCAAAATAAAACTCTGTTCCTTCTATGTTTTTTCCCCTTCTCTGTTGGAAATATTTTTTGCATATTTAATATGCTGCTTAACATATGAACGAAGATGCTTATCTGAATTTATCACACAATTTATATCTCAGAGTAATATTTGTCGGCTGTAATTTCTCTTTCTTTAAAATTATTTACTAACTCCAGTTTTGATTTTGATACCATTGACATTTTTTCAACTGTAAAGCCGTCAGGTCACCAACAGTCACCAAATTCCTTCTTTACCTTCATGAACAATGGAGTTGTCCTCATTATTTTACATTAGTGATGTTCAAGATCATAAAATCTGTAATCAATATAAATGATTTGTTATTGTGCCATAATTGATGACAAGCAACTAATATTGTCAAAACATCAATTATTAATTGATAAAATTCTATATCAATAACAACTACAATAAATTAAGTACTTAAACAGTTTTATTTCAGGTTTACTGTATTATACTGTTTTGTAAGATCTGAAAATCCAAATTTTATTAATTCAAGATTTAACATGTTCACGGTGTTATAAGGCGCACATGACTTGTACTGATATGTCTAGTTAACGTGACAGACATAATTGCTTGTTCTTCTGTGGGGTGGTGCATGTTTTCATAACATAATTCTACAATCATCATACTTGATATATCGATATTATTTTATTAGGTGCAATAAAATAAATTAATAGTACGAGGCACGGGTGACTCGTGCCACCCTTATTAAAATAGACTACGAGTCACCCGTGACTCACAACACCCAGCAGCTGCCTAAACGTTTATCTACTGATGCCGTAAACGTGTTAAAAAAAAAAAAACTAGGAAAAAACCCTGACTAATATTCAGGCCAATATGGTAGCTAAAAATATAAATATTGTAAAGTATATGATAAAATGACACAAAACTTTGTCGGAAAGTAGATCTGGCAAACAGAGATTGCCTATTTATGCTGTTTTTAAAATCACTGTTCGTCAACTGATTTTTTCTAACCAATCAAAGTAAAAAATTTAAAATTTTGAACAGGATTTTCAGATTCAAATTCAAAATTGTTTACAGTTGAAACCTGTCAGCCACTCAAAAGCACAATTTCAATTTCCAAATGTTAAATGGGCAGAAATCCAAGGAGATCAGTTAGGATTTATTTAACTGTCGATATTGGAATCAAACTTTAAATTTAAATGAGCAATTTAAATAATAAATAAATTTATTATTTAATAAATAAATCACAATAAATTTAAATGAGCTTTAAATTTATTGTGGCATCGTCACACAAAACCAGGCTGCAATTTTTAGTCATATTTAAAATATAGTCTCTCCATCTCAGATTAGTGACATGCCCCTGTACATCATACTTTTCCTTTAACAATAGAGTTGTGCCAGCCAGCTATCTAACATCTTTCAGGGGAGAAACTTTGAATTGAAATGTAATGACTTCCAGTTTACATCAGAAATTCATATATAGTTAATCGGGGCCTCCTGCCCCTAATGTTTCCACATCTGTTCTCTTCTTTCATCTATCTAACTCCGTTCTGAAGATTAAGGGAAGACAGATACACGGATAAATAAATGGATAGACGACAGTCAGAATTTATAGGTCTAAAATTTTTTTCAGATTGCAGCCCAATTTCAATTTCAAAGTTTGTTAACATTAGACCATTAAATTAATTAACTTTTTAAGAAGGTATTTAAATATCAAATTATCAAAAATTTAATAATTTTTATTAATGTGACGGACGAATGGACGAAGGTGTTCAACCAAAAAATTTTCGATTTTTTCCTCCACCATTTTATCAAAAGATCTGTTGAAACCCATAAAGATTATTTCCCACGAACTTGCTTCCTCGTTGAGGATGATCCATCTAGTTAGGCGTATGTCACCCGGAACTTTCAGAAGTAATTCACGTATTGGACACCCGATCCTTAACAACGAGATTCTGACCTCGTGGAAAAAACCCAAGTGGAAAAATAATACGAGGGAACGATGACAAATCCAGTCAGTCGTCGTTTGGTTAGCCACCGCGAGTCCAACCCTGAAAACTTCCCGCAATCTTCCGATCTATTCCAAAGCGACCCCACCTAGAAGCATTAATAACTGATTTATAAATAAAAGTAAAAAAATAACAAAATACCCTATTTAAGTGTAAAAAATGAGAAAAGTATCAGAAAATGTTCAGTGATAAAAGAAAAAAGAGAGAGAGAGAAAAGGGAACTAATATCCCCTCCAACGAGGATAAACTTAATAAAACAAAAATTGTCACGTAATACTTTTAAACAGTCCCCTATGTGAATAATGAAAAGGTGAAGCACCTCAACTTTCCAACTTTAATAATAATAAGTGCTAAAATGAACTTAAAAATATTTTAAATGTCAATAACATTCAGGTTTAGGATTCAATCATTTTAACGCTTATTCTCTGTAAAGAACAGACAAAAAAAAAATTGGCAATTAGCTTATAGATAGTTCTTTGAGGGTTATTACATAAAGAAAAAGAATTATTAGAAAGTAATTAGCTTTCAGGACACACGTTCAAGAGAATATAATAAATCCATTAAAATATAAACTGACATATACAATATAATGTGTAGAGAACTAAAGATGAGGTGTGCATACGCATCTTTGGTTGTTTTGGAAAAATTGTGACAGCAGAGGACGTGTCTGTGGTAAATAAAGGATTTTTGACAGTTCTTAAAGATGGTCTTTGTCAATTTAGACCAAAAAAACATGTTTAATTAATTCATAAATGCAAGTTAAGAACAGCAAACAGCCTGCATAATCTACATCTTTCAAACTGACCTTTAAGCACAGACAACCCATTCACAGGAAATTACAGTATTATGTTTAAAATTAAATAGTTAATTTCCTTTTATTCATATATTTAAAAAAACAATTATTAATTTGATTTTTTCTTTATTATTTTATTTAATTTGTTTAAAAATTATATGACAAATACATTAAAAATCACATCTTAATTCAGGGGGAAAAAATCAAATTCTTTTCAGATCTGTCAATTTAAATAAACCAGCAATGAGTTGCAGTGGCATAGTGAACATAACTGGCGCCCAGAGCATGAAACTTTATTGGCACTCCTCCACCTCCAGAAACACACATAGTTTGTCTTCGGGACCTTTTGGGCACCCCTCTGCGAGTGGCACATGGTGCACGATACACCTCCTTGCTCCCCTTGCTATGCGACT
This sequence comes from Centruroides vittatus, assembly GCF_030686945.1. Lineage (NCBI taxonomy): Eukaryota > Metazoa > Arthropoda > Arachnida > Scorpiones > Buthidae > Centruroides > Centruroides vittatus. Next base: position 74,130 of record NW_027120681.1, on the reverse strand, counting down.
GATGAGTTGCATGAGTCTGCTCAACTTTCCTGGCAGCATTAAAATTTTGATGGCACCATATGCTGTCATATTTTATTTTTAAAAACTTTTATAGTTTTAACTATTATAAAATGGCAAAAACCATAATTTTGAGGGTAGGAATGAGTTTTATAAAAATTATAAATGCTAATAATGAGTAAAATCATTATTAAGTCCAACCTCACTGGAGATACACACGACCCCCATTATCTCCCTACCCCCTTGACTTTCAACCACTAAAATTTAATAGCATCAATCCCCCTATTATATAAACAAACTTCTCTGCAAAATTTCAGAAATTTTCGACATAAAGCACACAAGTTATTAAGCTTCAAACAGAGCTAAAAAAATCGTCCACACACATGTTCATACGTGCAGAAATTGCTTCTGAATTTTTTTTGCATTTCTCGACATTTCAAGGTATCCTAAGTCCAAAAATGTGAAAAATCTTTTGCCGGATCACCATAATTTCCTTTTGTTATAACGGACGGGAAAGTAAAAATTACGTTTCATAGCAGAATATCAATTTCTAAACATATTTTTTCTTAAGTAATTGACATATCAATTAGAATTGCTGGAATAAGATATACATAGTTACAGTAAAAGATTTCAAGAATATGACTTAAAGCATTTAAAATTTAAATTAATTGATGCTATGAAAAAAAAACAAAATAAATGCATGATTATTATGAATAAAACTCTAATGATTAAGCAAATGCAACATATTTTTTCTATACAGAAATTTACTGTAATAATTACATTATTAACTGATATAATCTAAAATATAGAACCACTTATAAATCGTTACGTTTAGCAGTATTCAAAGAGCACACAAATTTTAAGTCAATATTTTAGATGAATATATTACATTTAAATGAAGAGATGCCACTTTGAAAAAAGGTCCAAAGTCTTCTTTCCTCCTTTGGTGCCAGAATTCTCATTTCTTCACCATTCTAAACACTAACTTTTTATTACAAATAAGAAAACTACCATAAAAATTTCGATTTTCAAAATTAAATCTATTTTATCGAAAAATTAGCATTTCCTCCTCCTTTGTTTTTGCTCATTTACATTAAGAATAAAATCTCGAGAAACAGAAAAACGTCTGATAAATTTACTGAAAATAATTATAAAAATATAGTTGTTTATCACTAACGGTGACAGACAACGTCACAGAGACAGTCAATGATATTAAAAGAATACAAAAAAAATTAACTGATAAACTTATTAAATCTGCAAATTAAAATGAATAATCTGAAATGTGTTTGTAAAAGAATGGAATGCAGAAACAAAAATAAAGTTCATCTCACTGAATTTCTAAGTGATTAAAAAAAAACACTTGGCAAATGATTCTACCACTTAGAAGCATTTTTCACTTTTATCTTTCTTTTTACCAAAAATTACACACAGTATTTTGAAATAATAAGACTTTCTGAGAGTTCACCAAGCAATTTTTCTATCATTTCATTTTAATAAAAATTAAACTGAAAGTAATAAAAATGATAAACTTATAAGTATCTTATGACATTTTTTTTATGAACGTAAGATTGTTCTCCAGACATTCACCCCAGAAAATATTTACATTTTATTTTTAACGAAAATGACCAAAAGAAAAAACTCTTAGGACGTATTTTTCCAAGATAGCATAGAATACTTGTTTCTTCATCACTCTTAGTGGAATATAATGGAAATTAATAGCTGAAATAAATCAGAATATTCATATAAATAACAAATTAATCATCAAACAGAATAATTTATCATTTCTTTATTTTACATAAAAATTTATATACCGTATAAGACGACCCCCGACTTTTACGGTTAAAATATAGAGTTTGGGATATATTCGCCCTATAAGACAACACCCGACTTTTGAGAAGATTTTCCTGGGTTAAAAAGTCGTCTTATACGCCGGAAAATACGGTATATATAAAGCCCGATATCATATCGTAATGATAGTAAAAACTACCTTCAGTGCAACAAAATCGAAGGATCTTTTAGCAAATACAAAATTTGCTTAAAAAACAAAGAAAGAACTGCTTACAAATCAATTCAGAATGCATTGAATGCATAGAAAATATAGACTAAAACTCTAATCTGAGATCATTTGGGATGTGGCAAGTGAGAGCAACAGAAAATACAAATTATTTCTGTGGTCTGGCATTTTTAGTAGCATTTTATAACAAATATTTATGCATCAAGTAAATGGCAGAAAGAAATATATAGTTTTTGAAATTCAAAGTGAATTATTATAAGTAATAACATAGTTATAATAAACAGTTAGTTGATTACTAAATTATTATTGTTATAAAAAAAAAACACTTAAAAAATGAGATTAAAATTACACAAATTATTATTATAAAATCTAGATTGATTCAAAACTTTGAAATTAATTACAAATGCAACATCTAAGACGCTAAATATAATAGGCAGTAATTTTAAACTATCCTTGATCTTTATAAAATGTTATATAAAAAGTTATATGATGAATAGTTTCTAGTATGTTAAATAATAGTCCTATGTTTAAATGAGAAATTATAAATAAATATCAAATATAATTCATGGACCATTAATTACAAATACAGTTTAACTGGGGAGAAGGGAGTCAAAAAAATTATATCATGTACAATGATAGAGAGGAAGAGAATGAAAGTATTACCTATGTGGACTTTTTTAATGGTATTAATGGCATGTGAATTTGTTCTTATAACCTGCTTACTAGTAAATGAATTATCAGTTAAAAAAGTTCTGCAAGTATTTTCTAAATCATTTCTCCAACAGAGAGTTCACTCTGTTATATATAACGGCTGGAAAAGTAAAAAGGGTTTGCCAAAAGTATATCATTGTACACAACAGAGGAGGAGGAGGTCAAAAACTCTATAGCCTATGTAATTAATGAACAATCCCCCAAATTGATCAATTTATATGTATCAAATTTATCATTTTTCTTCTAATAAGCTTATATTTGGTACCAGGAAATAGTTCTGGCATTATGTTAATAATTTCAAAAGAATACGATTTCACATTATAAATTAACTGCGTAAGATTAAAAAACTGTGTATTTAACTTGCAATATAAGTTTGCATAATTGATATTAAAAGGAAATTAACAAAATAATAATAACTTCTAATAATAATGATGATGATAATTATACCCGTAATTCTTTAACTGAATAAATATTAACATAAAATTAAATCTTGACCTTCAATTAAAGTCTTCACGCATATTAATAATTTCTAAATTAAAGTATAGAATTCCGCATAAGATATTATGAAATAACAAAGAAATAACCGAATACAAAAACAATATGTAGGAAATATTCAAACATAATGCTGAGTAAGAAAAATCTAAACTTGCTTACTCTCTCTAGTGGAAGAAAAATGATAATTTTATTGCGTATTTTATTCAATAGTATATTAATATTTTGTCATTAATTTGTGCAGATGTGGAAATTGACTTCTCTAAATGTTTCTTGAACTGGAGAAATCAGTTGAACTGGAAAAAGCTCATGATAATTATTTTTAAATTATTAAATACATTCCTTTATATTTTAAAATGTTTTGATTTTCTTTGACCCATTCTTAGAACTTTTTAACACACCTTGTATGTAATATTTGAAAATTTTCTATACATATTTTAAAATCTTTATTATAATTATAAATAATATATTAAAACCTTTATTCTATAATTTAAAAAATATATATACAATTAGTTATAACATATATTTAGAATAGCACATTAGTACTAATTACATATACTGAGGCAAACAAAAGAAAACAGCAATAGGCCCTTATTTTAGGTTATGATGGTTTAATATATGTCAATTTGAATAGACATTGTTTTTTTTTTTTTTCATTTTGGCACTTTCTGAACTATGGGCACTAAGAAGGTTTTTCTCCCATGCCCACCATGGGTTTAGGCCAAGCCCACAATGGGAATGATCGGGTAGTGAGTTTGTTTGTTTTGTTAAGTTATGGCAATGCAACACTTGGGAGATCTGACTAGGAGGATGCCTTCCAAGAGGTCTTTTTAAGGGTAACTGGCCCCTATTCAGGTGTTACAGATGTGGAGAAAACCTAGAAAACTCCAGCCGCCCTGGAGAGAGACAAACCCATGTCAAAACTCCCAGTGTTCAGAGACAAAACCACTTGGCCACTGGTGGGCAACCAGGTAGTGAGTGACAGACACAACATTGCTGGGACAAACCTCCATAAAAAATTTCTGGGGCTGCTTGCTCAGATTCAATTGTGAGTCCTGAGGAGACTGATAACCTTCTCAGCAATTTAGCCATCAATATTTATTGAATTTAAAATTTTTAATAATGTTATTTGTTTACTCCAAACTTCCTGGAAGATTTATACACTATTGAGCATATATTTATGATAAACCTTTAGGTATATTTTTATACAACTTATTCTCTACACAATATATTGTTGTTTGTGTGGTAGTGATTTTATACTGTAAATCTGTTTTAAAATTTAGCTTATAAATTTTAATATTGTAAGTTTTTATTCTTTGATATATTATAGTAGTTCATATCGTGTGTATCTAAACAGCATAGATATTATGATATTGATAAAATTATATATAAATTTTAAAATATTTAGCACAATTATTTAAAAGTTGGGACATGACACAACTGAGACTGATGTAACTGAATTATCAGAGAGCATTATCAGTGTCTTAGAATTGAGGAATTGGATGCTCTTGCTGCACACTTTGTTCAAAATTGTTAGTAATGAGAAAGTCTATTTTATGATTTATAAAAAATCCATAATCTGCAGAAAATTTTGATTGGGAATGATAGATATCGGCAGTAGTTAGGTGACAGTGATCCTGAGTGGGTATGGAGCTTTACTATTAAAAGAAGAAAAAATTGTGGGCGTTTTTCCTTTGTTTGATGAATGTTGTGTTAGGTATTTTTTTGTTTTGTTTACGTAAACGAACTAAAATATTTTTGTGTAGTGGTTTATATAGTGTATAGCTAGATTACAGTTGAGTTGCTGGTTTTCCTGTGTAATAGGGGCCCCAGCAGCACAAGCAGCCAAATGCCAAATTTTGCTTTGTTCTGATTGCCGTGAAAAATTTTTTGGGTTTTTTCCCCGTGATTTTGGGGCCCCCATGGGCCTATCGCTTTCCAGGGACCCGGTGTGGACTGCACCTACTGCACCCCACTAACTACGCCACTGATCTTAACAAATATTAACAAATATTTTGTGTTAAGTTAGAAGGTAATTTTTGAAATTTAAATAAAACATATTATAAAAATTTACAATATGTTTTATTTAAATAACAAAAATTACCTTCTAACTTAAAAGTTTGATCTAAGTTCATTTTTTTCTTTAAACTTAAATAAATGTTTTTCCTATTTGTAAAAATTTTTACACAACTCAAAAGTAATTTTTTATACATATTTTACACAGCATTATTATTATTATTATTTTGGGAGTTGCAGGTTGTATTAAGTTACTTAAAAATGAAAAATAATTATATCATTCGATTTTAAGATTTATTTTATATCTTGTCTTGTATGTTTGGTTCATCTGGAGATTTCAGCCACCTAGGCTATTTTCTCCAAAGTGCTGCTGCCTGACAGTTAAATAAAGCAGCCAGTTTGTCTTATATACGCTTCCAAGGCTGCGATGAATTGGTTTGCCGGTATATCAGCCATAGGCCAGTAGATCAGGATTAAAGTACTAGTGAGGTCGGGATTGATGGATAGGTTCTTGCCGAGTGTACGTCTGGGTCCTTCGTAGCTTGGGCAGTGGAACCAATAGCGATACGGTGTTTCTTCTGCACTGCAATTAGGACACACCGGCGAGTCGCAAAAGCGGCGGGAGTATAGGAAGGCTTTCAGTGGGGCATATCCATGTGAATGCGGGCCAGTAGTATTTCCATATGATGGAAGGAAACATGTTGGTACGGCCACTTAGCGAAGGGGTGGAGGTGGTCACGGCCTTTCCTTTGCAGAGTTGGTGTCCACGCGAGGTTCCAAATTGTCGAACTTCAAATGTTCCGGGTGATATCGTCCAGCTGTAATGGGCACCATATTGTCCCGATTGGGGTGCCGGAGTGTGCTCCTTAAAAATAATTAATTATATCCCGGGATTTCCCAGGAAACAGTTCACTTTTTTCCCGGAATTCCAGGACAAGCAAAAGACTGGGAAATGAGAAACCCTAATGCATATGTAATCTCCATGAAGAACTCCAATATAAACAAGGGACTACTGTATGTCATTTTAATTATATGATTACTGCTGTACATTGCTAATAATTTTATTCAATAATTACTAGATATATAATAAAATATAATACTTAGTTTAAAAAGTTAATTAATTTCTACAAAATCATTTTTGAATAAAAAAAATATTTACCATTTCTTTCTTGAAATTTTTTTCATTTAGCATATTCATACATTTTCAAGATGGAGATTTAAATAGTTGTCTTTGATAATTCCATATATAATAAATACTTTACATGATTAATTAATGTAAAACGATGACAGTCTTGTAATAAATATTCTTTTAAATTCTGAAAATTATAATTTCTATATTATTATTAAAATTAACTTTCTTTCGGAATTATTAACTAATAAATAATGCTTTATAATATTAGTTAAATAAATATTAAAATTAATTTATAAATTAATCAAAGTAAAAGTTTCATAAACGAATTTTAAAATACCATTTTTTACACGTATATAAAAATTACTTTTTGTTTTTGTACTATTGTCTTTGTAATAATTTAGCCGGATCCTGATCTGGATTAACAAGAATCCAGATAAACCAAGATTAGTAGAGAGTACTTAAAAAGTCTAAAATTTCATACTGAAATACATATATAAACATCTAAAAGCCTGATGTATTAATAATAAAACAAATGACAGCCTTAATTAATTGAGCTATTTTATACTACAAATAATACAATAGCTGTCGTTTGGTTAATTTTTTCATACTGAAAATACTTTTTAATGCTTGAAAATAAACTTACATGCTTTACTGACTTAGAAACAACAGGAACATAAAAATTATTCAGTACATACAAACAGTATGCAATCTTTGTCACTGAGAATGTAAGATTGCTAAGATAGGTAATATTAAGGTTGTAAATAATGTTTCAATGATTTCACAAGCATCGTAATATAAAAAATAATAAATTCTTCCAAAAAATTTAAGAAGAAAGGACTATTCAAATCAATCTAGATATTATGGAAATCCGGATGAATAGGGTTTAATTATATACACAAACGCACACTATACTTAATAATAATATTGTGAATATTCATTTAAGAAAATCTAGCATGAAAATAAACTTTTCTAAAAAGATAATTTATTTATTAATAAAATAAAATTTGAATAATGTTATATACGTGAATTTATTCCGAAAATTTAGTTTTTCTATTTGAATAAGTCACATCTTATGAAATTGTGCAAAAAATATTCTACTAAAACAGTGTAATAATCCATTAAAGAGAATTCGAAATTATTTTGGAGTCTAACTCATGATTTATCAAAAAAAAAAAAATGAAAATAATTGGAAAAGAAAATAACTTATTATTTCTTTCATGTTACCTGCAATGACTACTTATTCTTCATTATATCATGTATTCTACGTTAAACGTGGTATTATCGTCATTACAAATATCATTATTTTTTGTAATTAGTAGAGCTATTTAATTTTCTATTAACAAAACGTCTACAAGCTAAATTATATTAGGACTATAATTAAGCTGATATCTGTCTTACAGAAGTCTGGTAATAATAAAAAATTAGGCTTTGGTTATTTGAATATATTTTTATTAGATTCATTCTTATCTTGCTTTTCAACAGTATCACTATTTGATCCTTCTTGTTCTTTTATCTGAAACAATGAGTCAATAAGCATTTCATTGCATTAATCATTGTATTCACATATGTCCTTTTCTTTATTCTTCATTGAAAAGAACATTCTTGCAAAAATAGTAAAACATTTTTTATAATCCAAAATCCAATATTTACCTAAAAAGTAATGATATAAAAAATGACACTTGTGAAAGATTGCAATGGCTACAAGAAAATATTCAGTGACCGAGACTGCCGATGTTACGATTATATCAGTGGCACATCCAGGCAGATCCAGATGTTACTAAGGCGTGCATTCCCTGAAAATTACCTTAGTTACCTATCTTTTTACATCATTCTTTTTTTGTTAGTTTTTTAAAATTCTTAAACATAAGATAGTAAATAAGTAACTCGAACTGATAGATTGATTATAAATTATACAAGATTACGATATAATTTATACTTGGTATGATTCCAAAAGGGGGAACAGAAAAAATATAAAATCATTACATTTCTTATTTTCACTAGAAATTATCAAAATTACAGTTATTTTTAATTTGCATCCAATTATCTTTAGACTGCGCTTCTCACTTTTCAAAATATTTTTCCAAGAAATAAATTTTTCTGCTTTTTTCCATATGTTCAAGATTACTTTCTGCCACTAAAGTCACGTGATACGTGTTGTTATATTTATTTTTATTTTAGAGTAACAAAGCTGATTTCTTTGATATCAAGTCTGTGGCGAAGCGTGGGTGTCAGCTGCCCGGGGCAGAGGAAAATTTCGCCTCCCTTAAATAAAATACGGGGAATCCCTACAAGTCAGTACAGACTGTGTTGTCAGTCGCTACAACGAGCAAGATGTCATTATTATACATTCATTTAAAGAAAGGGGATTCCCCAGTTTCGTCCCAGAATAAGTGACAAAAAATTCCGTGCTCATTTCAATCGGTCCGAATCGTAGGTGCGACAAAAATATGAAATGAAATAATAATATCTTGTAAAAATTTGAACTATTTATTGTGAAAAAATGCTACCCCCTAAAAGTGCCGCCCGGGGCGGGCCGCCCCCACTATGCTATGCCACTGTATCAAGTGGTACTACAGCACAAGAAGCACCGACCTGGCTACATCCCAGAATTATATTACATGTAAATATAGTCAAACTATATAACAACAGATATATTGAAGCAAAAGTATCTTAATTTATTTTTTTTACAGTTCAATATGTTTGACTACCAAAAATTTAAAATTATTGCCAATTTATTAACTGTAGTTTTGATTAATGCAATCTCATTCTCTGAGAATAACTTTTAATTCAAAAATGATAAAAATCAGTTTTTTTTAGAATCTATATTAAATTAATTTCAATAACGTATAAGAAATTTTTCTCAAAGATAAAAAAAAAAGTCAGTTGTCTAATTATGGATTCAAAAGGCTAATAGTTAGGAACATTCCGCAGTTTTAGTAAAAACAATTTTATTAGTTTAATATTTCTTTACTTCATGATTATTACTCTGGTACAAGTGCCACTCTCATCTGTCAACTCCCTAGTAGATTCCATGAATTCTGTACAACAAAACACATTTATGAAAATGCCGTGCCGACAGCCAATGATTTATTTATTAGTGGAATTTCTAGATAATTTAATTAAAAGTTCTCTAAATTTAATAAATATTACAGCTAATGAAAAGAATGGAAAAAAAGCGATTAAAACTATTTATTACTTTTTTGAGAGAACATAAATAATGCTAAAAGTTAAAATTTAGTTGTCTAACCGGATTTCATTTCTTATACTAAAAGCGCACAAAATATTCAAAACGACGTTTTTGATTTTAATGCAATTAAATTATCAATAGGCAAAAAGACGCACAAGGCAGCCGTAGGTTACTATTGTACTTTCAAAGATTTGTTTTATCATCAGATGAAATTGGCTTTTGGTATGCAAACAACAGAAATAAAAGTGTTATAATGGCCATTAGAAAATGTTTTTGTCTATTATTGGTAAAGAGTGGGCTAAGGAGTAATGCAAAAACCAGAGAGAAAGATAATCATAGAAATTTAAAACTTATTTACTTTTTCAATTAAGTTTCTTAAATGAAATTAGTAAAGCTTCAATTTAACTTAAGATTCAAATTTTATATTTAAATATTGAAATAAATATTCTGTCAAGTGTACTCAATTGTTATTATCGAAGAATGAATTAATACTATTACATGTGGTTACTTTTTCATAAAAACTAATAATAAAAATGTTATACTCGTTTTTAATAATGAGGTAATACGGGTTAATAACATGATTATTCCAATGCTAACGTATATAAATTTATATTAATATCCTTATTGGTTTCTAATGGAATAACCAAATAGATATAAACCAATATAAATTTTTATTTTATTTTTTATTGGTATATGTAAAAAACCTGGCAAGGTTTTTACATATATTAGCACATGTAAAAAATTTGCCAGTTGAGATAATCTGATATGATAATTGTTGACAATCAGAATATTCATAAGATGACAACATTGAAAGTAAAATGTTTTTTATAACATGTTTCTGCATAATCAATGAAAAATATATTTATTATATTACTTTTATTTACAATTTCTGGCAATGTTTCAATTTAGTTCAAGGTTTCAAGCAGAGATTATAAAATTTTGAAACATAAAACCTGGACTTCTTTGATTTGATCCTTTATTGTCAGATTGTTCTGGACAGATACAATCTGACAATAAAGGATCAAATCGTGGCAGATATGATTTGTGACAATCTACAATGATACATTAAATAAAATATATTAACATAACTTATACATATACACACATATTATTATTATTATTAAACTAGATATGTTTCTCTAAATGTAACGTAAAAACAATGCAATAAATTTGCAGAGATAATACAAAATATAGTCCAACAACAAGGAAAACGTTTATAACTTTATTATTACAATGAATTTTCCAATAAAAATAACATAAATATAGCATGTTTAAATCCAAGTAAAAGATTTTAATCCCTTAACCGATCAATGAATAAACGCCGACCATTTTATAGGTACTAAAATGCATAGAGTAACTCAAGAAAAGGAAGTTTTATTATAAAAAAAAAAAAAATTCTTTTAAACAATTCCATAATAACAACATCTATTAATTGATAATTTAATAAACTTCTTTTTAAAGTTCATACATTAAAAATATGCGATGCGTTATTTAATTAATAATTTATATTTGATTTACTAACCTTGTATGAATGTCGAATAAACATCAATAACTTACTACAAGTTAGCTATATTTATAATTCCAATTCTAAAACAAAATAATAATTTAATATAATTCTAAATCATTATAAAATTTTTAAGAAAGTTATGAAAAATAATCAAAATATTTCGTTTCAAATATATTGCGCATATAAATTTTTCTAGAATTACTTAACTTATAAATTTTTTACATTCTTTAAGCTTCAACGCATCAGATTTACTATTTTAGATTGCTATTATTTTATTAAAAATTCTGACCACCATTTAAATAATTTAATTATTATAATTATTTGATTTGATTTCATTGGTAAAATTAAATACTTTATTAAACATATTTTAGATAATTGCGAATTTATTAACTCGTTTTCATATTTAATAAGACTCGAAAATTATTTTTAAAATATTTAAATCGCATTAATGATATGTATCATAATTTAATTTTATAAACAAAATAAAATATAATTTGTGTATCTGTTCCTGTATCATTACTATTATAATACAATATTTTGAATGGCATATTTAATACAAAACCATTGCTTTTTAGATAAATATACTGTACTTACGTTACCAGATGTTTTTGAGTACTTTTCCGAGTGATTGCAAAAAGCACTCAACAACGTATACTGTAAAGTTATAAACCTTCACTCGTCCTTTTTAACAAATCTGCTATCTGTTTGTATTATATTTGTTTACTTTTTTACCTGTTTTGTTATATTACAAAAGGCAGATAAGATAAAATACATATTAAGCATAGATATTTGTTTACATATAAATATGCACAGATTTAAAATATTAATCTCAACGATGCATGTACGTACAATAGATACATACATACACAAACACACGCAACAGTTGAAAGTTCTTAATAAAATAAATTACAGTAGTTGTTCCTGAAACGTATTTTTTTGCAATTTTTACGTGTAGATCAAAGCTATAGAATTTAGTTCACTATATTAATGTAAAATTCATTAAAATATATGCATACGTAATACTTATTAAGCAAACTCACTTAGTAATGTAAATGGTAGCAAGCACAAAAAATAGCTTTGTCATGGTATTGCTAATAAGCTGTTTTAAATTATTTCGTCGGTAATATGAAATAATTAATCCATGTTTTCGTAGTTATATATATTAAATAACACGTTTCAAAAATTTAAACTTCGAAATTTATAATTTTAATTAATAATAAAACGTGAATTATAATATCTGAAATTTTAATTACAGAAAATTCTTTTCTAAATTAAAATTAAAATGAACTAATAAATATTGCATAAAATAAAAAAAATCTTTGCATTTTTTTCAATTGATTATATTTAAGACTAGATCATCACTGGATTATCATCTAGCATTCTGTAAATTTCTTTTTATTACGTTTCGTATATTCTATTTACATTTATAAAACTTTATAGAGATTTATGTATCTTTCAGATCAAATCGGGATTTATAGTATGATCGATAAGTTCACAGCATGTAAGCCATAAATATAAAAAATATTCAAAAAGTTTTGTATAAAAACCATTCCACAGAATAAAATAAATAAGCACAAAAACTTAATAATTCCGTCTACACATTCTAAGATTTAAATAATTTAATTATACAGAAAAACACATTAATGAATTAATACATATCTATATTAATTATATAATTACATTTTACTTGAATTTATACGTTATTTAAATCTCCATTTATCATCTAAATATGTTTAATATAATTTTAAAAAATCCTGTTATGAAATTTATTAAAATAATTGTTCATATTTCGTTATGCTTGTCTCAAGTGGTACAGAATAAATAATAATAATAATAATACAGTAAGGCAATAAAATTATATAAAATAATGGTATAATAAGTATACAAAAGAGAAAAAGAAGTTTATTTCCCACATGTGAGAAGGATTCACTTGTTTTACTTCACACATGTGAGGAGGATCCACTTGTTTTACTTCACACATGTGAGAAGGTTTCACTTGTTTTACTTCACACATGTGAGGAGGATCCACTTGTTTTACTTCACACATGTGAGAAGGTTTCACTTGTTTTACTTCACACATGTGAGGAGGATCCACTTGTTTTACTTCACACATGTGAGAAGGTTTCACTTGTTTTACTTCACACATGTGAGGAGGATCCACTTGTTTTACTTCACACATGGGAAATAAAACAAGTGAATCTTCCAATATAAAAAAGAGGCCTGGCAGTACGTAAATGCATTTCTTTTAAACATGACTCGAAAATATTCTAAATACATAATAATGAAACTATTTAAAGCTTGATTGCCGGTATCGAACTCAGATACACGCGTATAATTCGAAGAAATTTTTAAACATCGATTTTCCATACGTCTTTCATTAAATACGTGTTTTAATCCGAAAAGTTCATTTCTTTAAACAATTTAATTCGGAATAAATTATTTCCGCCCGTATTTATAACGCATTACAATATAATTGCTAAGCATTTAATTAATTTGTATGTCAATTTGTGCATTTAAGTATTTTCTAAGAAACAAATCTTTCCTATTGATTATTTTCTTGGTGGCAATTTGTTTAATTTAATATATAACAATATTTAAGATAAAATGAAAGAAATTCAAGTTCTCTTCTTACATCTGTTCGATGCATCGTCTTCCTCGCCCCGATTCGATCTTCTTTCCATCTTCCCTTTGCTTGTTTTTATCGGAGGATTTCAATAGACATCTATAAAAACAAATATTTATCTCTTTTTTTATAATTAGTTAAACGTGTTTTAATATTACGCTGTTAAAAATATAAATTAAAAAAATAATATGTTTTAATTTATACTAATTATTATTTATATTGAAATTTTCGGATGTAATTTAGATAATTGTATTGTGTATATTAGTGGTCTCATTATTTTAGAGTATTAAGAAAAAATTAAAAAGAAAAATGATTTAAAATGTGTATAGAAAAAAAGAAAACCATTTTAAAAATAAAAAAAAAGAAAATGATGTCTATTACGAACGAAAATTGAACTCGAACCCTTTGCGTGAGATCATAAGCTTTTATTACGCTTATCGTGTTTCTTGCATTGACATTTAATTACAATACAAAAATTTTAAATACTACGTATTAAAATAATAATGAAAGATTTGTAATTTGTAAGCTTTCGTTGATATGATTTATGAATAAAAAATGGTTAGCGGCCGGATGGCCGAGTGGTCAAGGTGGCAGCCTACTACTCTAAGGGGATTTTTCGGGGGATGATCCTACCGGATATGTCGGTCCCCGTCCCTCACCACCCGGCCGTCCCATTGTGGGCATGGCTCTTTGAGCAAACCCATAATGGGCTTGCTTAAAGAGGCCCTCTTAGCGCCCACAGGGCGGAAAGAGTTTAAAAAATAAATAAAAATGATTACGACTTTTTTAAACTCTTTCCGCTCTGTGGGCCGCTTTTAAGCACGCCCATTATGGGTTCGGCCAGGCCCATAATGGGACGGCCGGGTGGTGAGGGACGGGAACCGACATATCCGGTAGGATCACCCCCGAAAAATTCCTGGGGATTTTTCAACCCGTCCGGATTCTAATCCCGGGTCCCCCAGAGTGGTAGACTGCCACCTTGACCGCTGGCCATCCGGACGTCTGATTAAGATTTCTGTATATTGAATCACTTCATTAGCACAACCAATTGAATAATATTAATATTGTCTTTATTTGGTGGCTACATTTTAATACAAATGATGTTTAAAACTACTTTTTTTTAATTTTTTTTAATTTAATGTTTATTTTTTCTACATTAGTAAAGTTTAAACATTAATTGTTAGATAGGCGATACCAGTTTAAGTAAATAAAATTCTTATATTTTATTTGCCAATTCCGAAGTTTATCCGTTCTGAGTGATTAGTTATTAGTATGGTCGATCATCACGGCCTTATAGCGAATCGATATCCAAGATAAATTCAATCGGATTCGAACCCGTAGATTAATGCTTTACCGCACGATCATCAGTGTGAAAAATCGGATTGAATTTATGACTTGAAACACAAATGGCATATACAATTAGCTTTAGTTTTATTCGTTGAGAACAGTCTTGATCGTAACGGGGCAGCAATATGGATGGAGGATGTCACGCGAAGCTTCAACCAAATAATTCAAGAATAGTCTTCAAAGCTTCCAAACTTAGATCATATTTTAAACGATCATTTCCGATGATGAGGTGTAATTTTTTTTTTTTTTTTTTTTTTTTTTTTGAAGCCACAGGCAAACTTCTTGAAGCAAACTATTTGCCATTAATGACCGTCTAAAAGATGGCGACCAGTCAGAACGAGTTTCCTCCACCCGACTTCCGTATTGGAAGCGGGAGAGAGGAAACTCGTTCTGACTGGTCGCCATCTTTTTGATAACCAGCTGGGCAAATCGATTAAGTGTCAGCCTACCGTTCTGGGGAATCCGCAATCGAATTCTGGATGATGAAAAAACCCAGAAATTTTTTGAGGATTGTCTGTCCCAGATATATCAGGCCTCGATCCGTCGTCTCATTATGGGCCTAGTTGAATCCATAAGAGCCTGAAAAGAGTGCCCATAGGGCTGAAAGAGTAAAAACAAAAACATTTTGACTCAAATTTCTTATAGCAGCTGTCGAGATTATATGGCACGTCAATTGAACCAATAATTATGTAAATTTAATTACTTTATATTGCTTTATTATATATTAGATGATTCTTGTTTATGATTATAGTTTTCTGTAAAACAGAAATTAATCTTAAATATCATGTATTAAATATACGTTTCGATTTGATATTCTCAAACCTCTTCAGATCGGAAACTGAAAATGGATCAATAATGAACCATAAAAATATTCTAGATGAAAATAAACATTTTATAAAGCCAGAGCGTAATTGTTATTATATAGAAAATTATTTACATTAAAAGACAAACATACTGTATTCGGACAATCTGCCAAGGAGGATCCTTTCCAAGAGGAAGGCAATTAGAATGATGGAATAAGGTAACGCAACACACAGGCGATCTGCCAATGGGTACCTTCCGGGAGGACATTCTATGGAAAACTGGCCCCTAATTACGTGTTGTTAGGCACGTAAAGAAAACCCGGAAAATTTTACGCGTAAACGGGAATCCACGATCTATATTCTTTTTTTTAAACTCTTCCTGCCCTGTGGGCACTATGAGGGCCTCTTTTAGCAAGCCCATTATGGATGCGGCCAGGCTCACAATGGGACGGCGCCCGACGTATTCGGACCACCCTCGAAAAATCCCTGGGGATTTAGCGACCCGTCCGGATTCGGACCCTGGTCCGCCAGAGCGATAAGCTACCATCTTGGCCGCTTGAAATATGATACGCTTCACGATTTTGCGTGTCATCCTTGGGCAGGGCCATGCTAATCTCTATATCGTTCCAATTTTAGAATATGTACAGAGATACCGTTCAGTAGTCGCCTAATAGTTTATTTCGAGTGGTAATTATTATTCTTGAAGAGTTTACCGGCCTTTGCAGGGACCATTAAAGAAACAACGACATAAAAGAAAGGTTAAAAGTCAAAAATATAATGGAAACATACATGATCCTAATGTAACTGGCTACAACATATTAAATGGAATGGCAGAAAGTAGATTACCCAAAACTGCTCTTCGGTATAAATCTACAGAAAAGTGAGATCAAAGGAGACCACGGATGAAGTGGATGAAGAGACACTTAAGTTTGAGAGGACAACATTAGAATAGACCTAATCCCATACTATGAAACGATGATCATTTCGTAAGAGTAATCATTTAGTTTCTCTAGTTATCAACTGTATGAAAGTAATGAGAGATCACCTTGTTAAATATAATTTGTTTTCCCGACATATTCTAAAGGTGTACAGTAAAAATACATTTACAGGAGAAATTAACAATTAGTTATAACACATAGAACTTATAACGATATTATTATACGAGCTATAAATATGCAAACAATGTAAAATATATAGACCTGTTAGCATTAAACGTATTTAGATTAAATCGATTAAAAACGTTATATATTTAATTAAAATATACTAATTTGAATATTAAAGAATGAAACGGAAAAGGAATATATCGTAGTTACATGCTAAAATTAGCCATTTCTTATTTGATCGAAGGTGAAAAATTGCTAATAAACTAAGAGATAATATAGCTACAAAGATTATGTAATGCCAATCTCAGTTGAGCATTTTGTTGTATCTAGATTCATTTAAATATATTTTATAAAATGCCAAAAGGGCAGAAGAATGCATTTTACTTCATAAAGGAACCATACGGGAACAGTGTGGAGCAGAAGATGAGAATATTTCATTGAAGGAGATGGCTTCAACTACTCGTCCTTTGTTGAAAGACTTAGCCAAAAGTGGGAGAATAAAATATGAAACTATGGCACGAGAATATAAGAATGAATCGAAAGACAGCATAGCAGGAAAAATGTGTTCGAATGGTACACCTCTGGATGACGTTTTACGTACTGGACGAAAAGAACAAAGAAAAGGCAGAGGAAGCAGTGCAATCTGTGGAAAGATACATATCCCGTATGGATTCTGTAGATGAAATTAAAGACACGCCTTTCCTCATTATGATTTTTAATGTTTTATGCTGCACCGACGACAATGAATATATTCCGTTAGAAGTTGGAATTACAAAATATTCAATAAAAGAGGGAACCAAAGATTATTTTCACACGTTTCACACGGTCGCAAACCTCTCGGATACGGTCGACCTGCAATGGAACAGAGACAGAACTGTGAAGTCCATCATCCCCCTCCAAAAAACTTTTGTTATTATTGTATCTATCTATCTATATATTATATATTTGTGAATTGTCATTTATACTACATTATCTGCATAATTTTAGTTCTAATCAGTTAGAAATTGTTTTTTTTTTGTATTCTAAACTCTATTTTATATCCTTCTTTTTACTTTGTCTGGTTGTTTTTTTAAAAAAGGGGGGGGACTGTTAGCTAGCTATACACAAGACGCCCTTTAGACCCACATCTCGAAGAGAAGATGCGTATGTAAACGTAACACCGAAATTGTTTATATATTAATTGTTTATCTATCGAGTAAAGGTGTAAAGGAAATTCGCCTATTTTTCCAATTTTAGGGACCCCCCTTTCCAAAATTTTTGTAATATCGACTTAAAATAATTTAGAGAAACAAATTAGAACGAAAAATTTATCAATTAATCGTTATAAATCTCACAACATCCGAAGGAAAAGATGAGGGGATGCGCGTCGTTTCCTCCTTTTTTGACGGTGTTATATGACAGATAGTATGCTATCCATGCCACATGGACACACATCATTCTTTACTGACAAGAGAGGAGAGGACCACTAGATGACCAATCATGCATTTTACAAATTACCTCATCTTCCTCCGGATCTAAAGTATGATCAAAAACAAAAGAAAAATAGAAAGAAGTGATGAAATTAACGAGAGTAAGACAGAATGGGGAGAGTGAGAAAGAATTGAAAGAGTGAAAAAAAATTGGAAGAGTGAGAGGGGATTGAGACTGACTGGACTGGTTGGACATTTACATTTACATTTTATTAAAGAGTAAGTAGAACTATCTGTATTTTGTAACAGACTTTGCTCTCTGAGAAATTGAAAGAAGAGAAGGCATGATATGTGAAGTGTGAAGTAAAGGGGGATAGGAAAGTGTGAAAAAGAAGACGTGGGAGGCCCAAGAGCGCCTGCATCGCATTTATCGATGAAAACAGTAGGGTACAAATAGAATACAATACAATATCGAATATACAATTGACAAAAGGTGAAAAGCCTACTAAAACAAGAGGTAGGCTTTCGTACGAGCATACAACTTGTAGAGCGTCACCAATTACAGAATACCAGGTACAAAGCAAAGCTTAATATTATTTGTGTTTCTTACATACTAATTGTATCTATATATACAATACTGTGACCAGTGGTTATTCACCACGGAACCGGTGTTCAACAAGGGCTGTGCCCTGGTAGCCCATGAACACTAAGATATAGTTTCATTGCTGTAAGTATTACATAAAGCCTTAGTTTTGTGCACAAAGTTTTTAAGTCCTTGCCACACTTCCTTGTTATTGAAGATATCTTTGGGGTCAGGTGGCCAATTTAGTCCATTTGTGATACACTTTCTTATGAGGGAAAGTCTCTCATTTTCGTATTTTGGACAGTAGTAAAGGAGGTGATCCGAATCGCCCTCACTTGTATTATCACAATTACACGTGCTTGTTGTTTGTATGCCAAAACGGTTGAAGTACGCGGCAAAGTTGCCATGCCCCGTGAGGCACTGTGTCGTCTCGGCGTCTGGGGTATAGTGTCGGGTAGTGAGACGTGAGTTTATGAATGGAATAAAAGCGTATGTCTTCCTTCCTGTTTGCACAGTATCCCATTCCTGTTGCCACATGTTGTTTCCTAGTTTTGTGAGTTGGTTTTTGAGCCAAGTCCGAGGTATTTTCGTGAAGGTTGGTTCACCATTTAGCTGGCATGCCTTTTTTGCTAATTTAACTGCGAGGTCATTCCCGGAATGTCCTTGGTGAGCGGGTATCCAGTTAAAATGAATTTTTCTGATTCTCCCCAATTCGTTTGCCGCTTTGATGAGGTCGAGTGAAAGGCCTGTATGCTTTTTCCTGTTCTTAAGGATGTTCAAAGATGTTTGACTGTCTGTGTCTGTGAATTCTATAGAGCCTTTATACATATGAATGTTGTCCTAGATGTGCTTAATTGCTTTAACTATCGCCCACTGCTCCGCTTGAACGTTCGTACAATGTGGGGCCATTTTAAGGTAAGCCTGGAATCTCGTCTTACCTTCTCTGTTCATTACCACCATTCCTGCACCCGTGCCTTTCTCACTTCTCGACCCATCCGTAAATATTCTCCATGTGGCCCCGATATTAGTACTCTGCTCGAAGGTAAGGTTGAGTGTGTAATTTTGCTCATCATGTGGATGGCTGTAGTTTTCTGTTGACGTTGTCGTTATATCCAGTCCGTGGTTTTGAATGTAGTTTGTGATGTCCAATATTCCTCTGTCAGTGTCTTCCTTGTCCTTATCGGGAATGTTTTTGCTGATCTGTGTCATGTTAATGCCTTTAGAAATAAGCCATCTCCAGGCTGTGGCTCTACCCTCAATATGAATGGGTAAGATACCGGCCAGCACTACTGATATGCCTTGCAGATTTGAATGGCAAATTTCCTCTGTACCGAGAGAAGTCGTCGTCTTACATGCGTTTTATCCAATGCCTTATGCCACACCGGAATGGCATACAGTATTGCGGGTTCCATGGCAGCTTTATATATAATTTTTCTGTTTCTAGAGTTTACATTCCAGTGCTTGCCTGTTATCCATTTTAGGGCCTGTGCCTGGACTGGCTGGACAGGAGATTTGACCAGAAAAGAGACAACCGACCTACTGAAAGACCAAGTAAAGGAACAAGAAGACGAAAAGAAAGAGGGGAAGACAACTCTTTTCCTGGTATGTTGTGAGTCGGATATCCCCCGTTAGGTTCCCCCGTTTTATAGATAGGAATAAGTTAATTTCCTAAATCAGACAAACTACTTCAAGCAACCTTTACTCTGCAGTAAAATTAATTCTTTAATCTAACGTTTTCGGTTAGCTTTACTAACCCTCTTCAGGATTGCCAAAAAAATCGTTATTTCGAAAATTACGTTCGAAAAACTCTTTACAATTTAGAATGTTTTTAAACTTTCCGGCTGCGCAATCTCAGATCATTCTTTCACAGCTGCATACCGGCCGCTCTCCAAGCTGAAGGGATTCGATATGATTCTTTAAAATTAATGCTTTGTTCTTTTTCATTATACTTGTTAATACACCATGCCTCCGTATATTTAAGTTGCCTTATATTTGCCACTTTCTGTACAATTTTCGCATTGTCCCAGTTGATAGACACCTCGTCCGGATCCGCTATCGCATAGTTGGCTAACGCCGTAACTGGTTGCCTGCATCTTACATTTCTTTTATGCTCCTCTAACCTTACTGCCAGCGATCTCTTCGTGGCCCCTATATAATACAGCTCCGTACTCCTCCTTTTATCTTGCACTGGTATTCTGTAAACCCCTGGAATTTTCATTCTGTCTATGGGCGCTTTGTCGTTCCGTAGCAACTGAAATATAGTAGGGTTCCTCCTGTATGCTACTTATGATATGAAAGAATTATCCCCGATGTTGAGCAGGCGTTGGAAGGGCTCAGTGAGCTCAAAAAAGAGGCATTCAGATGGAGAACGGTTTTTAAAATTAACAGTGAATGTAAAAGAAAAACTCAGGACAAGACATGGAAAAATATAAGAGAAAGTAAAAAATGGATGAATGATAATGAGGTAGTGCTAACAAGGGCGGACAAGTCTAAAAACATGGTAATTATGAAGAAGGGCACGTATAAAGAACTGCTAGCAGATTACATAAAGGACACTCAATGCACGGTAACGCACCCAAAGATTGTAGACCAGATGCAAGCAAGAGTAAAACGGTTTAGTAAGACAGCTTTGGCTAAGCAGCTGCGAATGACGAAGATTATCGTATCCTCCCCGGCCGTTCCAAGACTGTTCGGGTTTGCGAAGACCCATAAACCGGGAAAAAGCATAAGGCCGGTGGTAGATAAGCGCTCTGCTCCTACGATATTGCTAGAAAAAAAGCTCAAAGAATTTATTATGATAAACATGCCTGCACATCAGTATAGCGTAACGCAGGCAGTAGAGGTAATACAGAAGTTAAAGCAATTGAAATTAAACGAAAAAAGCTACATGACAGTATTCGATTTTAAGGCAATGTACCCATCGGTAAAGTTGGAGCCGTGTTTTGGGCACTTGAGAGATTTTTTGTTAGAAAAAGTAGAAAATGCAGCAAAAGTAAGAAGGCAAGTACTAGAATTGGCGCACTTAGCCACTTTTTCGTCGTTCTTCGAGTTTGAAGATACTACATACAAGCAACATAGGGGCGTGCCAATGGGTAGCCCCGTGTCAGAGTTATTATGCGAATTAGTAGTAAGATCTCTGGAAAGTAGCAAATTGCATAAATATAAAGGAAAAATAGTGCTGTATGCAAGATATGTAGATGATGTATGTATTATATGGAACGAGAAGCCAGACGTGGAAAAATTCAGTCGAGATATGAATAACAATATCTTCGGGCTAGAACTAGAAATAGAACAGCAGTGCCATAGAAAAATACATTTCCTGGACATAGATGTAGAAGTGGAGGAAGAAGGAAAAATAACTACTAAAGTGTATCGTAAACCATCGTACATTCCAGAGATGATACCATGGGCTTCCCATGACCCGACGAACTACAAGTTGGCAGTCTTCAGAGCACTGCTTAGAAGAGCGTACACGCATTGTAGCAGGATGCAAGACACAAGAAGAGAGGTAGAATACATCAAGAAAATAGCAGAAAATGTAGGAGTAAAGAGTAGCAAAATAAAACGGTTGGTGCAGGAAATAGAGAAAGGTAATAACGAGAGTAAAGAAAAGGGAGAATTTACCATAATGGAGTATAGAGCTCAATTAAGCAACATATATAGAAGAATAGGAATAGAGAAGAATAAAAAAGTAGCATACAGGAGGAACCCTACTATATTTCAGTTGCTACGGAACGACAAAGCGCCCATAGACAGAATGAAAATTCCAGGGGTTTACAGAATACCAGTGCAGGATAAAAGGAGGAGTACGGAGCTGTATTATATAGGGGCCACGAAGAGATCGCTGGCAGTAAGGTTAGAGGAGCATAAAAGAAATGTAAGATGCAGGCAACCAGTTACGGCGTTAGCCAACTATGCGATAGCGGATCCGGACGAGGTGTCTATCAACTGGGACAATGCGAAAATTGTACAGAAAGTGGCAAATATAAGGCAACTTAAATATACGGAGGCATGGTGTATTAACAAGTATAATGAAAAAGAACAAAGCATTAATTTTAAAGAATCATATCGAATCCCTTCAGCTTGGAGAGCGGCCGGTATGCAGCTGTGAAAGAATGATCTGAGATTGCGCAGCCGGAAAGTTTAAAAACATTCTAAATTGTAAAGAGTTTTTCGAACGTAATTTTCGAAATAACGATTTTTTTGGCAATCCTGAAGAGGGTTAGTAAAGCTAACCGAAAACGTTAGATTAAAGAATTAATTTTACTGCAGAGTAAAGGTTGTTTGAAGTAGTTTGTCTGTAGTAATGCAGTGTACAGTACATAGTAATTCCTAAATCAGATTTTATAACGTTGTTCGGTACGTTGTTTCTTTTTTCGATAATGAACTTCTTTTCCATTTGTATTTGACTTTGCATTCATCCTCCCGAGAGGCTCATTCCTGGACTTCGGAGTGACTCTTACCCTCGCGCCTTAACTATTTGTTTTTGTCTAAATCGGAGGTGTGTCCGGCAAATCACACCTGGTGGCAGGACCCTACCCTGAACTTGCGTAATCAAATTTCTGACGGCCCCCGACCACCACAGAACGCATAAAACTCCCACGTCAAAGTTGAATTGTCCGAGAGTAACTATTTAAAGACCTGTCAAAGTATCGAAAACTTTGTCTAGCCCGGGCGAAAAGAAATTGCACCGGTATTTTGTTTGGAAGAAAATATAAATCAGAATCAAGATTGTCTCGATTGGCTTTGTAACAGAGCAAACTATTACAATGTACAAAACGTACAGTATTTTGCATATTGTACGATTTTGCGCGATTTTGATCGCAATTTCCGACTGGCGTCCTCTAAACCCATAAGTACGAATTAGCATTAAGCAAATTTTATCACTAGCGAAGTAATTAAGGCAGTTTATGACTGAAAGCACTCCTGGTTTCTGAAGATGTTGAAACGAATGTCTATTTTTTTTATCTGTGTAACGAAACTAGGTATTTTAATTGATGTCTTACAGCTTATTAGCACATGGCGTTAAAGAAAGTAGCTGAATATTTTCGCACTTCTGTATGGTGCAACGAAAAGATTCGTGGATACGTGTCCTCGATAGCAATTTTTACAGGGTTTTACAGGTTAAATTTTAAGGTTTTTTCCATTTTTGGCTCTTTTCACGCAGAGGGTGCTAAGAAGACTATTTCCCGTATCCATCTTGGGTTCGAAAGACCACAATGTAGGTGGCCGAATGGTAAATGAGGAGGCCCGGCGTATTCTGCCATGAAAAATTCTAGGAAGTTGTGTGATAGTTTCAATCCAGGATTCCAGGAGCGGTGGGCTTATGACTTAATAGTCTATTGAACATGCGATACTCAAGTATTTTGAAATTGAATTGATGTGAAAGCCTTACGGCATTGCACGCTTCAAATATCGCAGGCCGGATGGCCGTGCGGCTAAGGTGGCAGTGCGCCGCTCTGGAGGACCGGACGGGTCGAAAATTCCTAGAATTCTTCGAAGATAATCCGTTGTGGCCTGTCCCTCGGCATCCGACCGCCCTATTGTGGGCTGGCCGAACCTATAATAGGCTTGCAAAAAAGACCTTCTTAGTGCCCACAAGGAGAAAAGAGCAGAGTTTTTAAAAAGATCATTAAACATTAAAAAATTATATATACATTTTAAAACTGTTTTACATAATTTTTGCAGAGGCGTAGCCTCTAATAAAAAGTCGTCTCTGCCCAGCCACTTCTTAAAATGGCAAATTTCAGCATGCAATACGACATATATACAGAAAATACAGTTTAATTTTATTTCTTTAGTTTTATTCGTATACGGCAGCGCGACAAATGGGCGATCTACCGAGGGTAGTGCCTCCCGGGAGGTATTTTATGGCCCCTATTTAGAAGAAAACCCGGAAAACTCCACGTGGCTGACCTGTTGGCGAGGTGAGAACCCATGACCAACTACTTCAGTGTTTTTATCCATTCGGCCACTTGAAAAGAGATTCACGGCTCTCTGTTATCATCTTTTCTTGACGATGATGATTGATGGTTGGCTCCTATTTAGGTGTTAACTGAAAGAAGGGCCGTCAAACGCTTGTATGGGGGCCCCCGGATAGAGAGGGCCTCTTTCGTCAATCTTTTCTCCAACTTCAGAAGGTATTTTACAACTACTTATTCTATACTACTCAAGGAAAGACCTCTACATAGCAGATAAGCGAACGTTACATTGAAGAAGAACGTGCGATAATACAGAATAGGAATGGAGGTTATTACCTGAAGGAATTACATCGTTAAAACACTGATAAAGTAATGATCTAACAAAGTATATAATAGAATATACAATAAACATTTTAATTCGAACCTCCAATAACGGCCACCTCTAAACAGCGGCCATTTTCTTTTCGGAAGAACCTTATTATTTATTTATTTTGTTACAGAATGCAACGCGAAATAACCTCCGAACAACGGACAACTTTTATATTCCCGTCAGTGGCCGTTGTTCGGAGATTTGACTGTATTTTTTAAAGCAAAAAGAAAACAAAGCCTGTAGACCCAAATAGAAACAATTCCATGCTTAATTTTCTTCACAAAATGATAAATAAAATACCTTTTAGTTGTATTCCCCCCCTTTAATTCAATTTAAGTACATAATTTCTGCAGGTTTATATTTAAATACCCTATCCATCTTCTTTGAGTAGGTTATCCATTTCCGCATCTTACAGGTTACAGTTTGTTTATTACAAAAAAAAGAAAGAAAATTCTTAAGTTTCTTTAATAGAAGATCGTAATCTTAACCATCGAAAGTCACGTAAGCTTTTATATTTTACAATGTACTGTACATTCTTCTTTCTAACAGGGAAAATTCTTTTATAAAATACTTACTCTGTCCATTGATATAATTTAAAAGCTAAGAAAATACAGAAAAATGTAGACCTATTAAATTTTTATTCTGCCATTTATCAGTTCCTTCTTCTTTAAGCTTTATAAGTAATATATAGATAAGGAAAGAGCATATTTTTGTTTTAAAACTGAAAAAATACGTTATATTTTCATATACAGGTCACTTATCCATTCTTTTGACTTTTGAGTACCTGTATAATGCAGACAGTCCGTTTAATTATTATGCCTTTGTCTCCTTTCTATTGTAATTTAAAATTTATCTTGTATACTAGTACTTTTTTTTATATATTAACAGGACTTATTATACTGGAAACTACGGATGCAGATATTTAGCCTTACAGATCAGAAATAGTGTTTTTTATTTAGTTCACCTGTATAGTATTTTTCTCAATCCCCATCCCTCCCTATAATTAGTCTATACTATACTTTACTACATAGTACTAGGCAGCGGAACAACTTCAAATTTTAGGGTCCATACAAAGGCCTTCCTGTGTGAACTTTTGATCTCTTCAGGGCCCTTCTGAATACCGATATTAATGTATACTTTGTTCTCTAGCCTCTCCCTCTAGGCCCCTAAGCAATTGTATAGTTTTCATCTACTGCTTGTAGGTCTACTATCCTGTACTATACTACATTTGTACCATACTGTCTACAATTATACTATATTGTACTATACTATAGTTATAATACTATACATATATGCTATACTAGTAAAGAATAGCATCTTCGAATTAAAACACAATAGAATCTCCAACGATGGCCACCTCTAAACAGCAGCCATAAAAACAAGAGGGGGGATCCTCTAAGGGGCGAAAGGGGCTCCTCTTAAGTAGATATAAATTATTAAAACTAAGAAAAATATCTTAAATGAAGCATTTTAATTAGATTATATTTTATTTTATTTATTTTTTTATTTCGCGAATTCCTTTCAGTTCTCAGAAAACTGCATCTGGTATTTAGATGCTTTCGAAATTTCCGAACGAGCAGATGTTCAGATGAAAATCTTAATGCATTCTGTAACAAAATGCCTAAATTATCAAAATTTAGATATAAATACATTATACGAATGAATTTTTATGTAATGCACGTAATAAATTCATAAAATTAAACGGTAAAAACCTGTTTAAAACGGAAATATATATATATATATAATCCGATAAGCGTGCGATTCTGGTTTACACAGGTTTACTCTGCATTAAAAAGGGTAGTCATCACTAGCCCGTAGTGATGTCTACCCCTTTTTTTTTGGGCGAAGTGACGGAAAAGCTGGGAATTTTCCCTAAATTTTCTCTTGGATTAAGAGAAAAATCCCCAGCTTCACATCCTTCGACGGCTCTATCCGAAACCATAGTTAACAGGGCCGTCGAAAAGGGGATAAAGCTGGAGATTTTTTAAGTTTCGGGAAAGTTTAAGGCTCCACAATGATTACATCCCATATTTTTATTAGATAAATAAACATTTTTATTAATAAAGAAACATTCTACATATTCCATTCGTTAAAAAAAAAAAAAAAAAAAAAAAAAAGGCAAAAGTGGCCTTCCAAAGCAGTGGCGTAGCTACGGTTCTCCGGTCCCGGTGCGGAACCAGATTTGTGGGCTCCCGAAAAAATTTTTCGGGTCTTTTTTTTCTTGTGATTTTGGGGCCGTAATGGGCCTATCGCTTTCCAAGGGCCCGGTGCGGACCGCACCTACCGCACCCATCTAGCTACGCCACTGTTCCAAAGGACCCTCTCTACTCTCAGGCCCCACACAAGCTCTCGGCGGTCCCGACAGTTAATGGTTTTACTAAATACTATAATTTATTTTATACTTATCAAGTTATATACACTTAAACTACGCAGAGTGAGTCCCGTTAAATTTATCAAACGAATACAAAAACTCGGTTAAGTGACAAGTAAAATTGGGGATTTTATTTTATCTTTAGCAGGTGCAACACCAGTAATTTTCGTGATTCTCGGAATCTCAAGAAGAAATTCTTATCAAAATGGGCGAGATCAGTGACACGACTTCCCATATCAGTTATTGACCTTGAGATTCGCTATCCTACGAGGATAAAACTCGTATTCGACGTCACAGTTTAATTTCTTTTTCTCATTCTTTCATTTATTTAATTTTCGAGGAAACTTTAGGGGATAATTTATAAAAATTTTAAAACTCTTCTAAACCCCCCCCCTCTTTTTTATAAGACGAAACCGAAGCCTTGTTCTGTACTTAAAGTACAAAAGTCGTGGCCTTATTTACGGATATTTTAGTGTTCTAGATAAGGCTCGGTATGGGGCCTAAGGAGAGAAGGCCCTTTAATGTTTCTATATTTAAAAAAAAAATTCCTAGCTCGTGTAGGATTTGGGGACTCCTCCTCCCTCGAAATTGCTTAATAATTCGTTTAAATTAAGAGAAAAATGAGGCGTTAGTTCCGAAATTTGGGTCTTGTCGATTGAAAAAAACAAATATGCAAGCTTTAGAATTAAGTCTATCGATCGATAATTAATTAATTAGAAATTAAACAAAATTAGTCGTAAAATTACTTAAACAGAAATTCGAATCTTAAAGATAACGTTCTTAAAATTGACTTTAATTGCCATTGTGAAAAAGAAGAAGAAGAAGGGGGGGGGGAGAAATGGATATTTGGCTTTAGTTTCTATGCCAAATCGGTCTATAGATAACACGTGTTTTGCACATATTTGAGCATGTTAACATGAAGAAGAAGGGGGAGGGGAAGAGGAGAGGAAAAAAAAAAACTGTCAACGTGCATTCGATGCTAAGAGGTGGAAAACGGTCACGTGACAGAAGTATCTAAATGGTCTTCGTTTGTTGGTTGATGGAACCCGAGACATCGATCGTTTGTTGTCGATCCAACAAGGAAAAGTTTTTCACGAATTTAAGCAAATAACGAGTTATTCGCTCGATTAAATTCGTTATAAAAAAAAAAAAAGAAAGAAAGAAAATCATTTCAAATATGACAAAACGAAATTTGTTATGGTTTTTCCTTTTATTAATTGCAAAAATAACCGAATCGAATCATCGCAACGGACAGGTGAGTATAAATTAATGTTAAATTCTTTTAATTTACGCCCTTACGGAACGTAGTTAAAGCACTAGTGTCAATATAGGTGTGTGTATGTGTGTAGGCCTATATAATTGTTTTTTTTTTTTTTTTTTTTTTTCAAATATTCAGTACGTTGAAGTGAAATTATAACACGTGTTTCTCTTGTTTAATTTTAAAAAAAATTCCCCGTATAATATACCTTCAATTATCTATAATAATAATTTTAATGGATTTATGTAAGTTTTTCTCACTTAATATTCTATTATAAGATCCTTTAAAGTATTTTTTTAAGCTTTGGTATTTCGCTTTCTACGGTAAGAAACTTAGCGACGAGACTTTCGAGTACTTCCGAAATATTCGATAAGTATTGAAATTCCACTTTGGATACAGAAACCATTAAAGAAAGGGGGGAGGGAGGGACAAGCTTTCAAAATGGCGGAAAAAAAAAAAAGGAAAAATCACGGAGTTATTCGGACGTTGCGGGGTTATACTTTGAAGTGTTATGGTGACAATTTTCTCGTTGAAGATATTTTATATTTTATCGAAGTTTTAAAGCATCGAAAAATATTCGTTCAAAGTGTATGTCAAGTGGTACTTGATCTATCAAAAAGTGGTTCTCGTGTCATTGTAAATTAATCGGAAGTAAAATTAACAATGAACAAGTGTTATATTCGTCATATTTTCTGTTTATTTAAACAAATTTTGATATTTTTCGCTTTTTAGATCCACTCGTAAAATCAATGAGTATGAAACGTTAAGATTGTGAAATATGAGATGTTCGAAATTTCTAAAGATGATCTCAAATTATAAATAGGAATGTTAACAGCTACATTATATATATATATATATATATATATATATATGGAGGGATGCTGCCGTCTATTTGCTGGACGTCTATTTGCTGTTTATTTAAATAAAAAAGATAGTTTTACTGCAAACACGGTATGCATCACTGGAAAGTAAATATTCCATTGCTCATTTTTCCCCTCTTAAAGTATTTTATATAAGCCCCCACCGAATCAGGCCTTCTGACCTCATAGGAGAATCCAGAGTAGTGTAATTATAAGCAATAATTATGATAGTGGGGATGCATCCCTTTAGAAGAACAGGCTTTTTACTGTGTTTACTTTGTAAATACACAATATTTTAATGATATTTTCAATATTAAAGGCATACAGCATCAAGTATAAAGTCGACAATGAGATGATACCCATACGAATAGAATTTGATGACGTTCGGCAAGTAAGTAAGACTTAGATCAATTGATTTTATATATTGTCAAAAATAATATGTACTGTACATATATATATATATATATTTATTTATTTATAGGTAGAATACGTAATGAATCTCCATTCCGATAAAGGAGGAAGGAATTCTGTGACGTTTTACGATTTCAAACAGGTCAGTTTTACAGACTAATTAGCAGAACAAGTAAAGCTATGTATCGCGTAAAGAGGCGTATTTTGAAATTAAGTGTAGGTTGAGTATCTGTCAGTCATCAGACAGACAGACGGGTTAATGAAAGTTTTTGTAAAAATAGAAAAATTAATTTGAGCTTGATGGATAAAATTATGTAGGAGGGTTTCTTGACTGTAGACTCTATACATATGGCAGATGTAAAGAATAGATGACTGTTGATTAATTCAAGGTGTGATTTTTTTGTTAGTCAGACTTTGTTTTTGTGTTTGCTTGTAGGGTGTCGTTATATACAAAGAACTGACAGCTCGAGAGTGTTATATAGCAAGATTGACCTACGAGACATTGGAGAGAGAGAGGGCAAAGCTCGAGAGAAAAAAGGTTAGTGTTTTTTTCTCTTCCCCCCCAAAAAAAGTTTCGAGATAGAGACTTTGGATTATGGCATGGAACAGATAAAAACTAAATGTGTCACATAAATGTAGGCCTATATATTTTATATTTATATCTCTTTATTGTAAATAAGACAAAATTTGAATTAAAAAGCGTATAAATTGTTAAAATCTAGGTGTAAATGTCTTAACATTAAAACAATCGTAAAATGAATTATTTTAAATATTTACAGAATTTTATTGTCGATTCGTCCAGTTTAATCACCGTTTATGCTAATAACAAAGCAATTCTTCCAAGTAAAACGAAGAATTTCGTTGGAGTACGAGGAGCCAGATTTTGTAGAGGGATGCATACGTATTTGATAGAAGATAAATACGATCAGCATCGTAAGTGTAATATATATATATATATATTTACACGAGAGCATTCATTAAACAACCATTAAGCTTTCATTAAACATTTAAATGAGATCGTTACGCCATAAATTACACTATAATTTCTCGAATAATTTTAAAGATATCACTTTACAATTATGTAAAATAGGAAGCTTCTAATCTTATACAAAGATTATTTTCTTTTACTTAACCACTTAAATTAATTAATTAATTGTTTTTTTTTACGTTTTAGTTCGATCTAAAAGGCAAGCTGGTCATTTTGTGCAACGTAGTTACGGTCATTACGGTCAACACAACACAAATTACGCTCATTACGGACACGAAACTTATACAATTGGAAGCTACGGGTTAAAGGCCGCTTCGGTTAGTTTAAGAATATAATATATTAATATTAAATTTTGATTTATTTAGAGATAAAATGAAGAAACTTTTTCTCGTCAGGTGCACGAAAAAAACGGAGCAGATGGTAAAACCGCCTCACAATTTCCGGTCTTTATCTTACTTCCCCTATCTCAACAATCCAATATTCACATTAAACACAATGGGGGTTATCATTTACAACTTCCTATTGGACAACTGAAATCGACTTACACTGGTAACATCGACGAAGGACAGACAAATAAAGAAGTAAATGATAAGCAAACCAAAGATGGTATGCATTCTTTCATACAGAATCATAAATGGTTACCGATTCAAATCGACCAGAACTCGACCAATGAAACCAATAGTTTTACAGGAATGATAATAATCCCGAGGTTTACTCAGAACGTTTTATTACCAAAAAATAATTCGACTACGAATCAACTATTGAGCCATAAAACATCCGAGAGCGCCAATCAGAAGGGAGTAGACATCGATGTCCATTTACAGACCGACTCAAATAATTCGACTGCTTATGGAAATGCACAGATTGGAGGTCATCGCTCGTTTGCATCCGGGAGTAATTTAGGTAAAGGTGCTTTTACGGCATTATCTCAGCTAGATTCGAGTGATGCTAACTTATATAATAAAGTCCAGGGTAACGTGGAAGAAACCGCAGCTGATGTACCGGGCGAAGGTAATGAAAAAAGTGAGGCAAAAGCCTCAATTTTAACTGGAAATACGTCTGCAGAATCGTCTCTACGGTTTCCAATCACACGAGTGCAAGGTAACCACAAACTAAGTAAAGCTCAATCTCAAGATAGTAACTTCTTTCCTAGCGGAACCAACCCCAACGTAACTCGAATTAGGTCTAAGACTCATTCATTAAAAGGCGAAGTAAATGCTACTGCTAGATTTATGAATCAAAAAGGTAGATCGGAAGCTTCTCTACGTAATGAATTCTCCGGAACCTCTTCTTGGGCGAAAACTTTTGGACGATTTCAAAACCAACCACTTAACTCCTCTCCTTATTCGCCCGTCGTCGAAACTAAGTACGTTATTCATCCAATAAATTCTCAGAAACGTATGAGTAGCCTATTTTCTCACGTCCCATCACGTTCGTCGAGCGATATTTTAAGGCATTCTTCTCAATTTCACGATTCTTCTAAGAGATCCATCAATTCTAAGCAACCGAATCATTTATTTCCAGATATCAAATACCCTAATATCACCGTCGAAAATATTTTATATCCCCAATATCTGTTAATACCTTCGAGATCGAGAAACACGGCCGAAAGCGTATTACGCGAACACACTACGGTATATCGTCCACCCCTGTCTAAAACACGTAACAACGCCTCTTCTGCCTCTAATCATCGCTCCGAAATTTATCCGATTTTGATCCGAAACCGAAATTTATTCTCGCAACGTAATCAAACTTCGAACAACCAAATCAGGCATTTGCATACGGCATACAACGCTAGAAATCACAGGTTAAAAATCGTAAAAAACACACGAAAAAATAAAACAAGGCCGAATATTTATACGGAAGAGAATAGAAAACAAGTCAGCGATACGAAATCTAAAAATAACTTTAGAACTGACGTTTATAATAAAACAAAAGAGAGAGATAAAATTCATCGTAAACACGTCAATCCTTTATTAATACGAACGCAATGTTGCAGATATCCGTTGCAAAGGTGGCGTTTACACGGTTGCTGTTCGAGGAAACCGACCGTTAATTTCGATCAATATCCGACATCGATTGCCAGATCGAAATCGAAATGTCTTACCAGTAAAACCTGTCATTTTTTATACAAGACTACACAGAGAATTCAAATTTGCAAAGTTGAAGATGCAAAGATGTGTGTTTGAGGAGGAGGAGGAGGAAAAAGAAAAACATTGAGCCATGCGAAACTCTTATCGGGCTGTGATTTATTTTATTGTTCTACTAATTATTCAGGTGTGCGGTTTCTTAATTTAAAGCAAATTATCGGCTAATTTAGCTAATTACTTTTCCTTATCAGTTGATTTGTTATTTAATTACGTAAAAATAAATGTCTGACGCCTACATTTTTAATAATATATTTACCATTTTTATCGAGTGTAATAAAGTATTTCACCATAATCTTTCGAAATTATTCGGTTTTCGATTTCGTTCGCGTCATTTTCTACAGATAAATGTACAAAATTCCTGACCTTTCGTACACCAAAACGGACATTGATCGGTCTTTATGAGACGTTCTGGTATGTTAACGAGAGGGATTATTGCTCATAATTACAATATAAAAAGTCAAAGTTCGCTCTTATATTAAATAAATAAAAACAAATTCTTAAAGATACTATCGATACTTTTATACAAACTTATTATGCAATGTAATTATGAGTAGCCATAAACGTTTAAGTATACCCTTGGGTAAATAAATAATTAGAACCAGTTAAATACTATTTATGTAATGTTTACATTGCAAACTTATCCGGTTCAAGAGCAATCTCGTAGAATGAGATCAAAAATCATTGTTTTTTTGCTTTAAATGCTTCTATTGGTAGTGTTTTGGGAGATTTGGGGTGGCTCTCGCGTACGCCACTAAAATACACTTAAAACACGCGATTAAATTCTACATTCGTTTACGTTTATAGGGTATTTTTTGGGGGTCCACCCCCTAAAAAACCCGTCACCAGGCGTCAAAGTTTCAGCCTTCTATCTTAATTAGAAGTGGATGAAATTTGAGTGGCAAGATTTGCATTTAATAGTAACAATATCGATTAATTTCTCGTGTTTTTGCTAAATTCGTCTTTCCAGACTTTAAAATATTACAAAATAAAAATCTAATATGCTATTACCCAGGCAGGAAGTTAATAGAATAACACTCTTTTTATGTGAAGTAATAAGTAAATAGAATGACCTAAATTCTAGAAGCTTATCAAGTCGTTAGTACATTTCTCCGAATAAAGAAATTCTTAATTTCTTTACATATATAAGGGGGAAAGAAACAGAGAAAAAAAAATTGCTGTTTTGTACGTTTAAAAATTCCAATAGTCATTATACGTAATACACAGATAAGAAGTTAAGTTATGTTTTAATTTTGTTTGGCTTTCGTCCTTGACAAACGTTAGAAACCTCACTCGGACGTTGATCTTTGAACCTGCAGAATGCGAACATGGCTAGTGGGACATCCGTCCTTAAAAAAAGAGTTGCCATTGAGTGCACGTCATTCATTGAACTGTGTACAGCTGGAGTGCATCCATTAGCACTTTATTAAAACTGCAGCCACAATGGCGCTTCTCTTCCATCACTAAAAGTGAATCTCGCGGCTGGCTGCACCCCTTTTCTCGTCTTAACAAAATACCTAAGTACTCGAGTATATTAACTCCTAGCTTCGTCGTTTTTAACGCAATTTCTGCTGTTCGAGACCATTCGGTTTAACGTCGCATTCGATTTAGTGTTTAATTTCGGAGGCGAACAAATGGTAGCGCTATATAGAGGTCTGAGTGCGTTTGAATGAGAATTTTAAAACTTTCCTAAACTAACTTCGTATTTTTATTAAATTTCATACACTACGACCTCCGACAGCTGCCACCTCTATACGGCGGACACTTTTTCGCGAAGATTTTGGCACAGAATTGCATATAAAATAACCTCCAAACAACGAATCTTTTTTACGTTCTCTTCAGTGGCCGTTATTCGGAGGTTTATTAACTCCTCATTCCTGCTTTTTGTGTTAATTTATGAAATGTTGCTAGTCCAACAAAAACAAAAAGCATCAGAATCCAATATTGCGATGAAGGGTAATGACACCCACGTAAGCTTAAGTTCAACAACCGGTTCAGAAATACAATAAACGGACATTTCACTAGTTTCTTGTATTTCAAACAATACTAAATGGAGAAAAATGAATAAAAAATTCACAATTCTAACAGCTACTCCAAAAAAAAATCACAAAGTAGAGGCGAAAAATCTAAGAAAATCCAGACAAAAATGCAAAAATTGATCACGCAAAGGTGTAGAAACTTCAAACAGTTACGTGACTATTGTTGTATGTAAATTTTTTTAAGTGAAATTAGGAGTGACAGATATTACTGCCTCGAAGGATCCGAGTTCGAATTCCATCCAGACTGATTTTGCATTTTGGTTTGATGGGATAGGGCAACGTAACACGTGAGAGATATGCCAAGGAGATGTCACCCGTGAGGACTCTCTATAGGGAACTGAATCCCAAATAGGTGTTAGACACCCGAATGTTCGGTGGTTCTATCCAATCGGCTACTGGTGGACATTATACACTTCGATTCGGGCGAGGATGCTTCCCATCTTTCATCCATACTAAATAAATTGCGTGTTAGAATCGTTTGCAAAAAGCAATATACTAAAACAACTTACTACTACTCCCATTTAATGGCACAAATGTGCCGCCAGATTCCGCCTGGACTAAAACAGGCTATTGTATACATAGTGCAGTAGGATAACCATACGTTCCTATTTATCCTTTTTCTAACCCTCAAAAAATAGTATAATAATTTAAATAGAGCCAATTTTTAAAAAATAATCTAATTTTAGTCATTTTTCACTCAGTTTGAACGATAAACAATACTGTCACTTCAGGCCATTAAATCTAATTACAACTCTATTCTTACAACACTATTAATTGCTTTCGAGTATAACGAAACTTTATTTTATTTAAAAGTGAAGTAATTTATCCTGTATTTA
The DNA here is from genome assembly GCF_030686945.1 of Centruroides vittatus. NCBI lineage: Eukaryota > Metazoa > Arthropoda > Arachnida > Scorpiones > Buthidae > Centruroides > Centruroides vittatus. Next base: position 38,005 of record NW_027120681.1, on the reverse strand, counting down.
ATAAATATCCGTAAAAACAAAACTTAAAATGCGTATTTGACCCAGAAGCTATCGAAAGGAAGGGAAAAAAGGGATGTAAAAAGAATCTGAAAATACCAACAGAGGGAAAGAGGGGGGAAAAAAGTCAAAACATTTAAACGAGGGATGGCAAAAACTTCAAATGACAGATTTATTTCACTGATGGAAAGTTGCCATGTGTTTATCTCCAAAAATGATCAATAGATCTTCCGAATACACGTAAACATAGTAAAAGAAACAATTTTTTCAAATACTCCCGTTCTGTTTATTTGGGGTTGTAGTAATTTAACTACTTGTTGACAATCCCTACATCAATAAATCTGTCATTTAATTCTAACTTGTTAGTTACAATTTATTACTTCCAATTTAACAATCAAAATCATATTATCGTTACTTAGTACACGTTATTTGTCTATCTAAAACAATAGTAAATTCACTGTTATAATAAAATTAATTTCTTATATTGTTATACAATATTATTACGGGGGGTCAGAACTGACGGAAGTGGGGGAGGGAAGACGTTGTGGTGTAAGGCGGAGGAAAATAGAAAAATCTCCCCCCCAAATAAGATTGGAGGGTCGGATCTGATAGGGTAGTTCGGGGGGGGGGAAATGTAGTAAGGGAAGCCAGGAATTTTTACCAGGGTTCGTGCTGTTTCTCCACAGGGCTGAACGGGGGAACATGAGCACACCAGTGATATAAAACTAACACACTAGAGTGACTAGACAGAGAGTATGCTTACTACGACGCCATTTTTCGGTTGATACAAATGTTAAAGTTAGTGGCCTTGTCTTTTTTTTTCTTTATTGTATAAAAATGGGGGTTGTGCAGCTCGTAATTGTACAAATATTTCCGAAAAAGACTACAGACCGTTCATATTTCCAAAAAAATGAACAAGGAGAATATAGATACAAAACTGTGGAGAGAAATAATTGCAAACTTGAAAAATTTGGTGAAAAATAACAATACTACAAATGCTTTTGATAGAATAATCAGGTAATATTTGTAAGTGATTGGGCTGCAATTTGAAAAACTAACTTATAAATACCCACTGGCCGCTCTTTGCCTGTCTGTCCTTCCTTAATATTCTGAACGGAGTTAGATAGGTTAAAATCGAGACCAAATATGGAAACCTTAGGAGAAAAAAGACCCGATTAACTATATACGAGCTTTCTGTTTGTACCGTAAGTTACGTTATTTCCATTCAAAACTTCCCCCTCCCCGAAAGGAGTTAGATAGATGACAAGCACGACTCTATTGCTAACAGGAAAAGTATGATGTACAGGAGCAAAACAGTACTAATTTGATTTAAAATTTATTTTGTACACTAGTACTTTTTTATATATTAACAGGACTTATTATACTCTTATTTACATTATTAACATTATTTCTGATCTGTAAGACTAAACATCTGCATCCATAGTTCTAGTATAATAAATCCTGTTAATATATAAAAAAGTACTAGTGTACAAAATAAATTTTAAATTACGATAGAAAGGACACAAGGGCATAATAATTAATTAGTACTAATTTGAGTTAATAAAAACTAATTTAAAATTTACAGTATTTTAAATTAAATAAATTAAAACTATAATTAAAAATTGCATCCCGGCATTGTGACGATGTCAATAAAAAAATCGCTCGTCTTATATAAAATTTGCTTATAGAGCATTCTTGTATTAATCCTCTGGTCTGAAAGACCCCCCCAAAAAAAATCTAGCAACAAGAGTTGCGTAACTTTCCCGGCTGTTATGAGTTTTTATTTAAAAATAACTTTTATATTATTAAGCAATAATAAATAAAATTGTATGTGTCGCCATCTGTTTTCAAATTTTGTTATAAAAACTTTTTATATTTTTAATTACTATAAAATAGCAAAATGCTTAATTTTGAGGGTAGGGCGAGTTTTATAAGAGAGTGTAAATGTTAATAACGAATAAAATCTTCATTAAGACCTACCTATCTCGAGATACACGATTCCCTCTACCTCCCCCCCTCTCGACCTTTCATCACCAAAATTTAATAGCATCGGAGGGTCAAATTTGACACGACTCCTATACTTACCCTTGTTAAGTAGCCTATACATAACAGCCGGGAAAGTAAAATGGCGGGTAATCATACCTGTTATTTAGTACTACTGAACAATGGAAGTTGGTCGCGGGTTCACGCCTCACCACAAACTTCATTTTGATTTCCAGTAAAAAAAAAAAAAAAAAAGAGAACTCTACTTCGACGATACGTTTTTTTAGTGGCCGAGACGATTAAGACGTCGGCCTACTGCTATAAAGGACCCGGGTTCGGATCCGGACGAGCACGAAGATTTTTTAGGGTGGTGTTTCCTAGATATGCTAGGCTCCACCACCCAGCCGACAGGCACACAATAAAAGTATTGTGGACCTAGCCGAACTCGTAATGATAGTGGAAAACCGAATCACTACACGTAATATTAATTAACATATTTATTTAATCGCTATAAATTATGTATCTTTGCGAAAATTTAGGAATTTGTAATACATAATTACCGATATTCATACCCAGTACACTTGTAACATTAATTTATGATTTTTTTTCCTATATAATATATACGATACGTGTATAATTTATCTGATAAATGGCCTTATTTGTTAATGCTACTGTCATTTAAATTTATTAGAGAAGGCTTAATTCCTGTCTTGAGAAATGTAATCCCTTCTAAACTTTATATGAGAGCTGTGTACTTAGGCCTATATATAAATAAAAATTACCAACAAAAACTCAAGTACATGCATGAGAAATAAAAAATTAGAAAGTTCTCGAGATGCAAGTGTTTATAACACTTTAAAATTCTATCTTCAATAATAATTTCGTCGAGAATAACAAAGGGGTTATGGAGAAGATTGTGGATAAGAATTTTAATTAATCTGTAATTTATTCTGTATATTAATGACAAAACAGATAAATAGCTGATTTATTGACGGACAGACGTACCAAATGATGGAATATTTTAGTACAATAAGCAGATGTTTGATGGGATATGGCAGCAAACACGGGTAATCTGCCACGTGGAGTGCCTCCCGGGAGGATTTTCTATGCCTTATTTAGGTGTAAGTGCTTGTAGGTTTATATATTTACAAAGGTAAGAGGGTTTGGGGGCTCGAACCTCTTACCTTTGTAAATATATAACTGACAAAACACACACTGTATACACACGAATATACAATAATGTATATGAGTTTATCCGTGTTACGTATTTCTGCCAAATCTCCAGCTTTAAACTTTCAATTGATCCCCTTAACTGTATTAAGGGATATTATTATATTACACAGCACCGACTGTACTTCAGTGTATGTAACGCTTCTGTCGTTATATAGGGGTATGAAGCTACACCTGTATACATTATGTCCGGAATACTATATATACTATACACGTTATATAGGAGTACGGGTGTCCCTATATAACGACGTCCCTGTAGTTATTAGGATAACTCGAATTGGAAAGAGATGGTGGGTTTGAACCCGGAAGATGGTTATCAAGATAATGATTTCTACAACGTAATAACCGAATTGGAAAACGCTAAATCGGGTTAACGACGAAACCCTTAATTACTTCAAATGCTGTAGCTGTAATCCTTAAATAAATGGTTTCGATAATTTGGAAAATGTACGAATAATTATGGTATTTCCTTCAATTTTTATCCACTAGTCTCCTGTTGCAACGTGATAAACTCTGTCCTGAAAAAAATTGTGGCGCGTTATAACTTCATGAGTCGAGGAAAATTTGAATTTAGGGGCCCCCATGTGCAGTGTTGACTTCAGACATTTTTCTTCAGTGGAAAAACTTTCTTATAAAAAATTGTCTTGGGGCCCCCAGGCAATTGCCTTCTTTTGGCAAAGAAAACTCCAAGTGGTCAGCCCATGTTTAGTGGTTTTATTCACATGGCCACTGATGGGTTCCAAGAAGTTAAAATTAGGGCTAACTTTTTGAATCAATCTTTGCTTTACACATAGATAACATGAATTTAGCATTAATATGTATTTAAATTGAATTCTTTTGTATAAAATTATTCTCATATAGAATTTTATAAAACATTCTAGTGAGTAATATCTTTTGGATGTTTAATTTGTGTCCTCTGTTGTAATTTAAAATTTATCATTTCCTTCGGAATCAAACGTTTGATCAATAATTAGCCTACTCTATAAAATGAGATTGCCCGGTCTCTATCAATAATTTCCTCCTCTTTGTTGCATCCTTATATTATTATTTTTATGTAAAATGTTCTTATGGAGGTTCTATAAATTGAATTAATTTGTTTGAAGAATTGATACTTTATGTTGGCACAAGCTATAAAAAATCTAATACATCACGCACGATTTCAGTTTATAGATTCAAATATTTCTTCCATTTATGCCCTGTGTCTTGTCAATTAAAAGTATTTAATATTGATAACACAATTTTGTTTCAGTTTTCCTATTTAAATACCTTTCCGACTTCAAAAATCAAATTATTTCTTGCCGATGCAATTTTAACAACACACTTCTTGCCTTTTTTTAAATATTTTATGATTTATCCATTGTTTCTATTCCATTTCTTTAATCTCGATGCGTAACCGGTTCAAACACCATTATCGTCTAGGAATTATTGCGTTCGCAGATTCCTTAATTATTAGCCGATCGACAACTTTAATTTACCCAAAGTAAAGTGTTTTTTAAAGATACAAGTGAGTCGCACACCAATCTTTTATTTTATCAAAAGATTTTATTTAGACTTTCTGACTAAATTACATTTTAAGCTTATATATAAAAATATATAAAATTCATTTCTTTGGCATATTTCATCTATCTTTTCTAAAGAGTTAGCCAATTACATAAATGAATTTTATCTCAATTTCAAAATAAAATAAACTGTTATAATGTCATAGGAAACGATATGTAAAATAAATAATAACATATCTTATTATAAATATACTATTTATTTATTTCAAATCATCTTTTTTAATGCTATATTTTTTGAAGACACTGCATCGTTCATCTAATTCTAAACTCTATCCAGTCATATCTTAGAAAACTAGATGCATACTTCAGTCTAGATTTCTTTAAAGAAACAACTTTATGCTTCTATAAGAGGTTTAAATTAAGAAAGTTGTAAAAGTTTCGCAGTTTCATTGATTCAAACCTTCTAACAGATCTACGTCAACTTATAACACTTAATAGCTTCAGAATTTTTAATAAATATATATCTCAAAATATGTTTATTTGTTAAATCTTATGTATCATTTTTATTACTGATTTTTCTCCTGCGGTAGTCATACTTTGAGTTTAATTTAGCAAATAACCGGAAAAGGATTTATTTTTTATTTAAACAAACTTGATTTTTCCAAAGTATTAGATAATTTTATAAGCTGCATTCGGGTTGAAGCACTAGCGTGTCCTAGAATGCTTTATTAGCCCTAAAATTAAAGTCGATGCTCGTCGAGGTGAACTTGGCTCTCGAGATGACATCGACGTAAACTGTACGCTAGATTTAGGTTGCCAACATGAACCATTTAGCGTGCTTTAGTGTGCGTGCACTAGTGCTCCAACCTGGATGCAACTATAAAAAGAACGAATAATAAGAATTCGTATGTTACCTGCATAACTGTAAATATTCTAAACATAAAATTATTTTAAACTAATTTAATTTGAATTAAAAACTAAGTTTATTATAATACTTTTTTATTATATTTAATCTTCTAAATATCATTAACAACATCAAGAACTATAAACAATTTAAATACATTCCAGTTGTTAATTACAGAACGACATTTAATTTTCATTTCTAACAATAGAATAATTATTAATATTCTTAATAAAGTTAATTTCTCAAATGCAACATGTATAACACATTTATCTTAAAGTCTATTTCATAAATAATGAGAAAACTTAACAATTTCTAGTAAATATATATGTATTTTAAAGTTTTTACAATTTTTTTTCCTTATAACATGAACATAAAAATAAATTCTACATATGTAAGAAAGCAGAACCAGGTAAGGAATGGCAGGTGTTACGAAAACCAATTCTTTCTTTGGATATAAAGTGAATTGTGAAAATAACACACCTTTGACCTGGTTGACTAGATGGTTAAACTTGGCTAAAGAATATCCAGCCTTGCAAACAACAATTTAACCAGGAAAAACTCCTCATACACAAGTAGTTGGATGGAAGGATATAAGAAAGCCCTGTGCATTAGCACTATAATAGCCAAATTTTTGGGCATTGGAAAGCTGTGGAAGGGATGATGTACAGTGGCTCCCAAATGGACTTTTCTGTGTTTCATAAATTTGGTAAGTTGCTGTACATCATCCCTTTGCCGACGTTTCAAGAAGTTTGATTATAAATTCTACGTAATTTAATTATTATTATTTTACTAAAAGAATAATAATATACTCGATTTGTGGAAGATCAAATCAGTAATTATTCTTCAAAAAAAATTATTTATCATTTAATTATTATATATATGATATGATATTTGAAAGTTTAGTTACCAACTTCTAAAATCATATTTCAGTCATATCCCGTAATGATGTCAGAGTAAGATCACAATTTTTCTCTATAAATATATAATTAACCTTATCATCAGTTAAGCGTTTCCTCCAAATTAAGTTCCAAAACTCTACAAAAATATGTCTTTGTTTAACAATATTTAATATTGTCAAGATTCATAAAAATTATGAAATATATACCCATTAAATTCTTAATATATAAACAGAATTTTTCTAAAATATCTGTTCAGTTTTTGAAAATATGTATATTTATTAATTTTTTCTATGTATTTATTATTAATTATTCTTTATATTTACATTAGACAAATTATCTTTCCAAAACCAGCAAAGTGTTTTAATTTCTAGTACTTTCAATCTTAAAAAGTTCATCTTCAAGATAAATCAAATAAATACATTTAGATATATTTTTGAAATTTGTTTTTATGAATCCTGAGAATGGTCTTTTAAAATCGAAAGAATTAGAAATTAAAATATTTTGTTGGTTTTGGAAAGGTTATTTGTCTAATGTAAGCAAAAAAGACTCCTAAATGATTTGTTCATGTATTTATCTATATACAGTAGAGTGTCGTTTATCCGAAAGCTTTCCAGTCGGACTGTGTCGTGCTGAATCGAACGTTTTTGATACTAGATTAACTTCTAAAGTATAATTTTTTTGTTTTTATATTTTTCAATATATTTACTTTGTTTGTACAAACTAAACGAAGCGACACACAACGGAGAAAAATTTCAACATCGGATAGGTTAATGTATTTTTTCGTACATAATCGGTTATCCGAACGACCCCAGTTCCCAGTTGATTCGGATAAACGACACTCTACTGTATTTAGTTTAGCACCGTATCATATCACAGAATTGATAATTCATCTACTGAATGTTAATATTTTTCAATTAAATATTACTATACAAGTAATTCAAATACAGTCTTTAATTGTAAAAGTTGTTTGTTTATAAAAGTTAAGAAATTTTGCATAGAAACATTGCATTTATATTTCTGCAATTTAAATCTTTGTACAAAACAGTATTTATTGTAATACAGTAATATTTGATAAAAAAAATGATAATATGGTAGTTTACAATTTGTATTGATCTCTTATCAAGGAAGATTTTTTAAAAAATAAACTTTGGTTTCAAATATAGTATAAAATTTAATAACATTACATTTTATATTACAAGTCTGTACATTTTACACTGGCAGTGAGAAAATATTCAAAATTCTATATGTATTATTCAATCATGTAGATATAAGAAGTGAATTTTTATCAAATATAGTACAACCCCGATTATCCAAGGTTCTGCAAACCTGTAAATGAATATATTACTTTTCTTATACTATTATAATTCATAGTCTTTGATGCGAGTGCACCGAGTTCATAAATACTGTAATACTTTTAATCTCGACCGTATTGAGCGAATGGCTGATGCTGAGGCAACAGCAGAACATTATGGCAAAAAAAAGGGAGGAATTGCTATAAAACAAAAACTCAAAGACATTTTATAAAAAATTTAAAACAACAACATATATTATGAAATAATTTGTTTCTATTATCTTTTATAATTTCACTTCATATGAGATAAACCATTCATATTCAAATCTAACTATAACAATACACATTTTTATTCTATGTATTAGCTGTATAATGTTTGTCATAAAAATATTGTTCTTATATATGATTAAATTCAATAAAGTGTAAAAGGTGGCTTAAAAGTGAGAGCATATAAATTACAGTAGAGCGTCGTTTATCCGAAAGCCGATAACCGAAACGTCGGTTAACCGAAAGCTTTCCAATCAGACTGTGTCGTGCTGAATCGAACATTTTTGATACTAGGATTAACTTCTAAAGTATAATTTGTTATATTTTTCGATATATTTATTTTGTTTGTACAAAATAAAAAAATAACTTTTATTGGTACAATAGCCACGATTATTATTATAAAAATTTTCATTAGGTTTAAAATCAACGAAAATTCAACGTGAAGCGACACACAACGGAGAAAAATTTCAACATGGGATAGGTTAATATATTTTTTGGTATATAATCAGTTACAAATCGGTTATGTAGGGGCTACCATGAGGAATTTGAAAAAAAGGATCGAGGAACATAAATACACAGTCAATAAAAACATGGATAGTACGGTACTAGCTGCATTCGCCAAGGAGCAGGATGTTACGGTTTATTGGGACAAGGCGGAGATTATTAAACATAAAAGGTCAGCACAAGCGGTGAAATACATAGGAAAAATGGAAATACACAAAGTGCATCTCAACAAACAGTGCATTAATCATAGAGACTCTGACAGTTTATCCACGGCCTGGAAGTCTTTCTATAAAACGGATATGATGTAATTTTACGACTCCGCAGAAGTTGCTTTACTTTATTCCTGTCTAATATTGCTTTTTACCTTTGAGTAATTTATATACGTGTGCTGGGATTATTCTGGATGTTTAAATTTTACATTATTAAAAACGGATTTATGTTTTTACCGTTAGATGCACGACCAGTTTTGAAATATTTGTTCTTTTTTAAATTTGAATTTTTTGTTCGTTTCTTTGTAAACATTAACTGAAGAAGATCTCTTAAATGGATTGAAAACGTTTTTATAGAATTAAACGTTATGCTGGACATGTCAAAGGTGTGAATATGTTTAATTTTGTTACTCAGGTCCAGTAAGCATTTATTATTATATATAATCGGTTATCCGAACAATCCCGGTCCCCAATTGATTCGGATAAACGACGCTCTACTGTATTTATATTTGTAATTTTAGATCTGAAATGACCATGACCATCCATTTTATCAGAGTTTTCAGTTATCCAAGGAAGCATCAGTCAACACTACATTGGATAATCAGGGTTTTACCGTATATAAATATTTTCTAATATCTAAATAATACCTGCAAAAAAATATAGCATTAATATTAGAAAGTTATCAAAATGTTGACATTTTCTTACAAACTTCATTTCATTGCAGTGGAGAAACTTTATGTGGAATAAGACCCTTGCTATAAGCACTTCCGACTTCATGATAAAAAGCATTCACTGAAAAAGTAAATCATATTATGTAATTCATCAAATGTATAATTATAAGATTTAAAGTTAATATAATTAAAATAATAATTTTTAAAACAAATTTTTGAAAATAATAAAACCACAATTAAATTAATCAGAAAAATTAATTTAGATACGAGCAAAATAAATTCCACAACTGTTAATGCATTTTTTGACGTAGAGCAATAATACGAGGGCTATTTTTTAAATAAGGTCCGTTTTTTAATAAGAAGAAAAATACTGTAAATATTGTTAAAATATATTTTTTTCTACATTCTACATGCTTTTATCTACTTTTCTACATAATTTCCATTTTGTTTAAACATTTGTCATACCGCTCAACAATTTTTTGAATTCCGACTTCAAAGAAATCTGCCGCCTGTCAAGAAGCCCAATCCACGACTGCAGTTTTCACTTCTCCTTCGTCGTTGAAATGTTGACCACCAGGAACTCCTTTAAGTATCGAAACAAGTGAAAATCACTGGGTGCAAGGTCTAGACTGTGTGGATGATCGTATCGAGTCAAAACGATAAAGCACTGTTTAATCTTTTTGTTTTGTGATCGTCAGAAAGCAGTCTTGGAACGCACCGAGATAACAATTTTCGATAATTCAGTTTCTCCGAAACAATGGTATACAAAACTGATCTTGAAATCTGTGGAAATTCAATTGATAACGTTGAAATCGTGAATCGTCGGTCCTCTCGAATTTTGTTATCCACATCACAAACCAAATCTTCAGAAATCAGAGAAGGTCGACCAGGGCGTGGCTCATCGTGCACATTAACTCGCCCATCCTTGAACATTCTTACCCAGTTTTCGAACTTTACTGTCACTCATAGCATTATCACCGTAAACTTCACAAATCTGACAGTGAATTTCTGCTGCTGCCAAGTTTCTTGCATTCAAGAATCGAATAACAGATCGTATCTCACAGTCGGCGGGAGACTCAATTTTCTTAAACATTTTAAACTTTTACAGCTCGGCATACAGACAGACGATATGGCTGCAAATGGCGTCAAAACGCGCGCCAAGCTTGCTCGGAGCAGAAGCATATGCATACTGCCGTGATTGCGCATTATTCTCACTTTTATTCACAAACGGACCTTATTTAAAAAATAGCCCTCGTAGTACCATTAGAAATATTTCAATGTTTCTCCATCTAAAATGATTTTATGTTGATTTAATGCTGATCAGTGTTAATGAAATGCTGTATTCTGAATGTACTGTAAATGGTACTAATAATCCTATACATCATACAGGTCAGACTGCTAATGTGATAAAAAAAATGGAATGAGTGAAAACCAGAGATGATGTATATCCAAATGTTGAAGTGAATGTATAGTGTCTTAAAAAAGATATGTTAAAAATGCCTAAAAAAAAAAAAATACTTGGCATTAGTTATCATAACCATGTAAAAATAACCATAATATATTTAGATATTGAAAACAATGTAATGATGTTTTCTGTGGCCATGTATTTTCTAAGTTCCAGGATATGTGATGATTTTGTGGAACTTAGAAAATACATGACCTTAAATAAAACGTGCTCAGCAAAAATTATAAACAAAATCTAACACCTTATCTTCGCTGAGAAAGTTTAATTTCAAACAAACGTTTTCGGCCTATTCTATAGGCCATCCTCAGGCTAAACAAATCAAATAGAACCGTTCCATAAGAACGAATACAAATATTTAAATTTAAAAATTAACAACGGATTAAAAGATACATAATAAACTAATATCGTATAAAAATTAAAAAACAAAATAAAAATCAAAAATAAACTCAGAAAAAACTTCTAAACACAAGCATAGAACTGTAAAATAAACATGTAAATTAAGAGTTCCTTGCAGAGTTTTTAACCATATACTTCCAGGCTGATGGAAGGCCCTCAGCGTCCCTCGCATTTATACACGCCCCTTCTAGTTTGCTCTTGTAAATCTCTATCTTCTCAGCGGTCCTTGCCAACGTTGGGGAGCTCACGGGTTTTATAATGTCCGCTTCATCCCATTTAACTATCGAGCTTTCGGTCTGAGCCATTTGGGATAGTACCGTGGCGTTGGAGCTTTTTCTGATGTTATACTTGTGCTCCTTGAGTCTTACACTCAAACTCCTTGTCGTAACGCCGATATAATCTTTCTTAATTCCCAGCTGTGCGTTCTCGTATGGTATCCTATACACACCTGCTTTTTCTTCCTTCCTAATGCTATCCTTGTCATTCCTTAAAATCTTATAAAGGTTCGGGGCTCTTTTCAGAATTATTGATGTCTCATTGCAATTCGCAATTTCTTTCATAATGCTTTTGGCATATCTGTTATAAGTGAATTTAGTGATCTTAGCAGGACGTTGTTTAGAGCCTCTTGCCACGTTCTTCTCGTATCTTTTAACCATTCCTGTTATTGCGCTTTTCCTGTATCCTAAGGTTTCGGCTACCTGTAGAATTCTGTTAATTTCCTTTGCTCTGTCCATAACGTTGTCACAATATAGAAAGGCCCTTCGGATTAGAACCCGGAATGCCGCCATCTTATAATGATACGGATCATTTGATTGCGAGGGGATATAAAGCGGACTGTGCGTTGGTTTAACGTAAACACTGGTAGATAAATGCCCGTTCTTGAACTGGATGTTGATGTCTAAAAAATGAATTGTTACGGAACTTTTCTGTTCTAATTTCAGTTTTAGGCCGTCGCTATTACGATTGATGCCTTCAATGAACTCATTAATCTTACGGTTATTCTTCCATAATATAAAGATGTCGTCTACATATCTTTTAAAATATACTATATCCTTACGGAAGTCAAACAAAACTCTTTTCTCCAGTTTTCTCACAACCAACTCACAAAGAATTCCTGAGATCGGACTTCCCATTGGAATCCCCCTTTTTTGTCTATATGCTTGTCCATCATAGCTGAAGATAGATTCGTAGCATATCAGGTTAGCCAGTTCTACTACTTCGTTGTTGTAATGTAACAATTCAGGGATTCTGCTGAACAATAATTCGAGTAGTGCTTCCTTGCATGATAGAATTCTTATGGACGGATATAAGCTCTCATAATCTAATACCGTTCCTACTTCCTTTTCCATTAACGATATGTGTTGAATTTCTTTAACCACAGTTCCAGGATCCTCTGCCACTAGTGCGTTGCTTTCAAGTTGGGAGGAGATAAACTTGTGTAATCTTTTTTCTAAGACAAAAGTCGGTCCTCTGCACTTTTCTACTATCGGCCTAATTTTTTTACCCTCCTTGTGAGTTTTAGCGAATGCAAACAACCTTGGAATAGCAGGCCTTGGGTTCCGGCACTTCTTAATAAAAGGTAAAACAGTAGAAAGCTTTGTCCCTTCTAGCTTCTTGACCCGTCTATCAATGCTCTCAATAATATTGACGTTAACCTTTTCACATTCCGTTTTTTCGATGTAATCCTCTATCGCCTTTTTGTAAGTTTCTCTTTTCATGATCACCAAATGTTTAGTTTTGTCCGCTCTTGTTACCAGTAAATCGTTTACATCCAGCCAACGCTTAGTAACCCGAATGTCGTTATTCCTAAGCCCTCCTAGCTTCCAACGTTCTTGGTTTTTAATGACCGTTTTCCACCTAAAATAATCTTTTTCTAACGAATCTAGCCCAACGATTCCTCTTTCAATCTCCGAAGGGCCTTTCTATATTGTGACAACGTTATGGACAGAGCAAAGGAAATTAACAGAATTCTACAGGTAGCCAAAACCTTAGAATACAGGAAAAGTGCAATAACAGGAATGGTTAAAAGGTACGAGAAGAACGTGGCAAGAGGCTCTAAACAACGTCCTGCTAAGATCACTAAATTCACTTATAACAGATATGCCAAAAGCATTATGAAAGAAATTGCAAATCGCAATGAGACATCAATAATTCTGAAAAGAGCCCCGAACCTTTATAAGATTTTAAGGAATGACAAGGATAGCATTAGGAAGGAAGAAAAAGCAGGTGTGTATAGGATACCATACGAGAACGCACAGCTGGGAATTAAGAAAGATTATATCGGCGTTACGACAAGGAGTTTGAGTGTAAGACTCAAGGAGCACAAGTATAACATCAGAAAAAGCTCCAACGCCACGGTACTATCCCAAATGGCTCAGACCGAAAGCTCGATAGTTAAATGGGATGAAGCGGACATTATAAAACCCGTGAGCTCCCCAACGTTGGCAAGGACCGCTGATATGATAGAGATTTACAAGAGCAAACTAGAAGGGGTGTGTATAAATGCGAGGGACGCTGAGGGCCTTCCATCGGCCTGGAAGTATATGGTTAAAAACTCTGCAAGGAACTCTTAATTTACATGTTTATTTTACGGTTCTATGCTTGTGTTTAGAAGTTTTTTCTGAGTTTATTTTTGATTTTTATTTTGTTTTTTAATTTTTATACGATATTAGTTTATTATGTATCTTTTAATCCGTTGTTAATTTTTAAATTTAAATATTTGTATTCGTTCTTATGGAACGGTTCTATTTGATTTGTTTAGCCTGAGGATGGCCTATAGAATAGGCCGAAAACGTTTGTTTGAAATTAAACTTTCTCAGCGAAGATAAGGTGTTAGATTTTGTTTATAAATACATGACCACTGAAAACACACTTACATTGTTTTCAATATTTAAAAAACTTTTAAAAGACATGTCATTGCATAAGTGAACATTCCAATATAGAACGTTGACATTTAGAATCTTTGACAGACCTAAAGCAGATTTACCAAAGGAGTCAAAAAGTTTGTCGGAAATAATAATAAAGACTGGAATTATATTCAAAGGTGATTTTCAGGTATTTAAACATTATTCTGGCATTGAATTCTATTAAATTTATTTATAAATTTTGTTTGTTGCTTTAAAAATGAGGTTTTTTTTTATGCCCGCAATGACATCAAGATGGTCAACAGGTCTCAACAGCAGGTTCAATAGCAACTGATGACACATAGATTAGTGGCTCATTGAACTAGATGGCCAAGGAAAATTCCAATACTTTTCATACGGTTCTTCAAGTATCAGCAGTCATTCAGACTCCAGCCCTTCTTAGTGGTGAAAAGAATCACAGGTCTTCGTTGGGATCAAGTTTCAGCAATAGCATACATGTTCCACTTCTCTACAATTGAAAGCATATGAGGTCTTGACCAGAGTCCAAAACCTCAATCAAAATCTATTTTAAAGAAAAAAATTGTTTTAGATAAAATACTCTTAGTAAATAAAATATCTTGAGAGAGCAGATTGGGAATTCAACCATTTTCTCCAACAATTGCAAATACAAGAAGATAGAACGTGTAATAAAACCAAATGTCATGTGAGCTAGTAATATTTACAACTAGGATAAAAATGCTTGACTCTGAATTACCGGCAAATTTGCAACTAATTCAATAAACATTTTCAGCTGGTATCCAATCTACAAATTCTGTCTCAACTGACACTGACAACAAACTAGGAGCCAATTGGAAGGATAGGAGATGGAGATCGAGACCAACCAAAGCATCTGGTCGGTGATGTGAAACCTTTAAGAGGCCCGAATTCAAGGACAGTGAGTTTTTTGCTCACTGGTCAGCTGAGATTTTCCCATCAAGTTAACTGAAAGGGATTCCCCGATGACCAAGAGATTCTCCAGCTGGAACAGATAACACTGATCCTGGATATGAGAACCAACAATTGTGTGCTTTGCATTAGCCACCAGTGGACAGTCTGTTCAGAACTCTGATTTACTGATAAGGAGTGATGAACTTTGGAACTTTATCATTGTACAAACATCGCATCGCATCCAGACACTAGTATCACATCAAATTAATTTTTAAGGACTAAAGGAGATCTCCTGTCTTGTGTAAGATGTCTTCTGTACATTAATAAGTGAGTGTTAAATGTAAACAGAGTTTGTGCCTCTGTGTCTAATGCCACCACCCACATATGCAGTTCACACCTTCTCGCCATCCTGAATGACACCTCTTCCTTAATTAGAAGAGTCTCAATTGCAATGTTAGGAAATATCAGGTCCATGATAAGACATCATGAGGTCCTTCACAAGCAGATGGGAATTCAATCAGTGGTTCACCAGATGTTCATGCATCATACTTCAGCAAGGTGACAGGATGACTACAATATGTCGTCAATGGTAGTCTTCTTGACATTTCCATTCTCTATCAAAGACGTTTCTAGTTGTACTGAGGCAATCCCTATCAGTTATGGTCATTGAGAAAGACTTTCTGCATAGTTTTGCAGCTCTTTTTGGATAATTTCTTGGATCAGCATTACCATGTCACTCTCTCCATCAACTATTTCACTGCAGTCATGTTTGGAAGCTGACAAAAAGTTCTTGAATAGCTCACTTAACAACAGGAATTTTCAATTCAGCAGCAAGTCGACACAAATTTGGCTGTGGTAGAAATGTTGATGATAATTATGATGGAAAATAAATCTTTTGAAACTTCGTGTATCAGATGTTCTAAATTCTCATCATTGCACATATTTAGATCAACACTACTAGGCATCAGATAAAGACATCTTGGATGCAGAATTCACTATCCCTGGCAGCCTGTTGAGCTTGGGTTTCAAGGTAAAGTCTTATGTTTCATATTCTCTTGACATAATCCAAAGATGTCATAGAAAACACTGCAAAATGTTGTCGAATCATTGACTCAACACTCACTGTTGAAAAACAAGTGTTGAGCATTCCCTCTATCAAGAAGTAGATGCTTTCTTGCTTTATTCTGTTGTTCTATTTGTTGTATTGGATAATGTTCTAATCAACAAATGCATATCATTGTTTCTCAAACCTCTGCAGATCAGACAGAGTTCTCAGACCTCAGGTTCTCAGCAATTACACGACATATACAATGGATTGAATGTGCCCTTTATTGATCTTTGTTACCACAACTATTGATTTAGATATAACCATACAGTTTGGCATAAGTTAGTTAAAATCTTTTATCAGATTTTATCAAATATGTTAATACATGTTTACCAATGGGAATACACAAAATATAGTAAATCAGCATGAGAATAAAATTTAAGATGGCATATGTAAGTTTATGTATAGAAATTAAAATTAAGAAGAAAATCACCTAAGGGTTCTCCCAATTTATTAGAGATACTGACATTAAAATGACATATAGCCAATAAAGTTTAATAAGTTGATATATCAGAAATCAAGGATTTAATCTTCGTTTTGGCCTGTTGTTTATCTTTTTTGCATAATACTTATCTTTTTGTATTTTTATCAGACAGGTGTAAATTTTATTTTTTATTTGTTTTTATAAAAAAAAAACACTCTAAAAAATCTATCTACATTGTTATGGTACCAGGTCATTATAGTTTGATCAGTGGTTATTGTTTATTTATTAATAATTGTTTGAATTTCATATATTGTTTGTTTAATTATTTGAATTTTGTATATTGTTTGTTCATCTAATGTATTTCTAGTATTTTGTTACTTGTACAAAGGATGAAAAACTTCGTAATAAAAATAAAATATATCAGAAATCAACATCTATATTCAAAATGTATTGATATTAAAAAAGAATTCAGCATAATATAGTAATTATTGCAGACAATTGGGTTGATATTTTAAAATATACTATAAAAAAATCCAGTTAACTCAGAATTATAAATTCTAATTGAAAACTATGAGTAAAAAGAGTAATGGTAAATACGCTTACTATCACTTTATAATTTTAATTTTATCCCATATTAAATTTGAATACATTTGTAATTACTGCAGAATATTAAATTACATATATAAATTCACAACTATTCTGAAACAGATTAGGTCAAAGTATTAAACTATTTTCATCACATTAATTTTAAACATTTTGTAAATATATCTTAATTTTAACTCTTTTTTTTAGTATAAAGAAACAATGAATTTTTAACTATATTTACTGTTTTGGTATTTTATTTTCTTAATCTATTTTAAAAATTATCATATCAATTAATCAATGAGATCTCTCTACTTACTAATTGCTTTGTTTGATTCACTAAGCAAGTTTAATCTTCCAATTGAACAAATATCAAAATTTTGATGTTGCCAAAAGATAACAACTAGAATAAAAAATTTGTAAAATTAAACAATAATTTCTATTGAAAATAAATTTAAGTTTATGGAAAGTAATAAATAATTTTTAAATTATTAATTTGTTAAAATATTAACAATTAAATATACATATTTGTACCTTATTATACATATAATCAACACTATATTTAATGTAATATTGGATATGTATACATATATATGTATCCTTCCTACAACACTGAGAACAGCCCAAACAAAACATCGCAATTTTTAAGTGCAAATCCTGTCATTTGATATTTTTTTTATTCAAACAAGCTTGTGTGTTGTCTCATATTTTCCCATAGATTTTAGAATATTGAAATTTTCAATGCTGTTTCATGCCTTTTGCCTGGTTTTCTGTAATGAGAACCGGTTGTACAATTTCTTTTCTTCCTATTCTAGCTTTCCTATAAATCATGTATTGCCGTCTTTGGGGATAGTGCTCTAAATAAACCTGAAAGACTTGCTATGCTTTATTTTATAGATGTAATTTTATCCACTTGGTCATTGCCAGGCATAATGTTAAAATAGAAGCAATTTTCGTTAACAACTGTGTTATAATGGAATTACAGATGTAAAAAGAAGTACTTTTTATCTAGTTTTCGATTTTACAATACAGACAACTAATGTATCCTTAGAAAGTTAATAAACATTTTCATTCTGCGATATACTTTGGTTCACTCGCTGTCATGAAGTTAATATATTATTATATATTAAAATTACTTTATGTCAGGGATGTCAAGCTGGCAGCCCCCAATGTGATTTTTTACGGCCTGCAGCCACAATGCTCTGAAATTAAATAAAACAGCTTACAGATCAAGATTAATTAATAAACACCATTCTGTCATAATGAAGATTGTTCTCAGTCTTTGAATCCAGATATTGGAAAACTAGGAGGAGGAGCAATGGCAAGTTTCAGTGAAAACAATTAATTTTAGTTTTATAAATATGTACATTAAATAAAGTTTAAATAAAAGCAATACTGTAGCAATTATAATTATATTGTTAAATTGAATTCACTGAACTACATAATGTGTTTTAATTGCGCTATCCATATTCCTTCATTCTAACTTCAAATTATAATTTTAAGAAAATTTGTAAATGTGATGTGGCCCATATGAATTTTACCAGTAGCATTAATGACGCATTGTTTAAATGAGCTTAACACACCTGCTTTATGTGATAAATTTAAAAAATAATAATACAGAAGTATTTTTAAACTTAAAATGTACGTAATAAAAAATTAAGATCATATCATATATATATTTTTTTATTAATAAAAGCATTTTTTAAAGTTATACTACACATTTATAATTTTATAAAAGAGAAAGAAATGTTTTTTATTTTCCAAATGTCTGCCCATATAACTACTTATATAAATTATCTGACTGTTTTATCTTGAGTCAAGAAACATTGAATTTTTAAACTATTTTATAAATTTATCTGCTTTTCTAATCATCTGTCTTCCCTCTTCAAGAGGACTAATGAATTGCTTTTGTCTGCTCTGACCAGCGTGACTTTATTCATCCGCATCCGTCTACGAGTACGCTCCAGATTTGATCTTAATTGTTTCTCTTCCTGCGATGCTTTGGATTTTTTAGGAATTTAAAGCATTGCAGGAAGAGAAACAATTAAGATCAAATCTGGAGCGTACTCGTAGACGGATGCGGATGAATAAAGTCACGCTGGTCAGAGCAGACAAAAGCAATTATAAATTTATGTCTTAAAATTGTGTATTAATATACATTTCATCATAAGCTTTTAATATTGTATTTCTTTTAGATCTATAAGTATAAATTAAAATGGTTTTTATTTAAATAAAATTTTTGATATGCTAAATTTGCAAAAATGATATTATAAAAACTACGTAAACAAAAACAAAAATTCGTATAAAACAAATTCGTATGGCTGCTCTAGAGTATTTGTGGAGTTTGTTCAACTGGTCAGAAAAGAATACTTGTTTGGGTCATTCACCTACAATTAGTTGATTACTCTCTGAAAGAGAGTAATGAAGTCATTAATCTGCTGCTTGGTAGAGAAGTCAGCCAAATTTTCCAATAGAAATTAAAAACACAATAACTTTGTAATAGTCAAAAAGATTATATATAAAATCATCTTATTTTAAATTATTTACAACTAACATACTCAATAAATGAAAAACTATAATAAATAAATTTCATAGAAAAAAAATTTAAACTTTGCATTAAATAATAAAATTTTACAAGTAATATATTTTAAAAGTTATAATCATTTTTCGTTCGATAGTTTCTCTAAAAAGAAATAATTTTATTAATATATAAAATACCGTATTTTACAGACTATAAGATGCACTTTTTTCTTCGAAAAATTGCCTCCAAAATTCAGGTGCATCTTATAGTCCATAGCGTCTTATAGTCCGTAAAATACGGTAAATATCAAGTTATTATATAGTTATAGAGATTAAATTAAATCATTCAAAATCTTCAATTAATTGAAATTTGAATATCAAATAAATGAAATATTTGTCATATAACATATAATTTAAAATATTAACAATTCGTTAAATATATTACATATTTACTTTACATTAATTTATTTATACTATGTAATTATCAAAACTTATAAATCAATTGTTTAAATACTATATAGTTATTTAACACTAATTTTAAATACTAATTACAGTCAAATCTTGTTTATATGTTTTTCAAGGGAACTAACAAATATATCTTACTAGTGAGAAAATGTACAAATGAAACTATTTTTGACTTGCTTTTAGAGTGAATATAGTCATCACACAGGAAGGCATGTCTCAAATTAACACTAAAAAACTGAATTTTCTTAACAAAAAATTTTCAATTTATTGATACTATATGCACGAGGGTGGATCAAATATAAACGGGATTTATTTTATGTTTTAAAATTATTTATTAAAAAATAAAAAACATTACGATTTATTTTTATATGTAGCTTCCTACTATAGAAATACATTTTTCCCAGCAAGAAGAAAGGTTTCTTATTCCAGTATCGTAGAATGAAGTTGGTTGCATCGGGAGCCAATTGTGTACGAATTCCTCCACTCCTGCATCATCTTTGAATCGCTGCCCTCCTATAGCTTCTTTAAGCAGCCCAAACAAATGAAAATTGCAGGGCAATAGGTCCAGGCTGTAGGGAGGATGATCAAGTGCAGTCCAGTGCATTTTGTTAAGTTTTGAGACTGTTAGAGATGCAGTATGGGGCATGGCATTGTCATAGAGGAGAATGACATTTCGATCACTTGACAGCTTCCGTAACTTATTCCAACCTTCTCTGCAATTTTGCAAACTCCAATTTGTCTCTCCTCTTCAATAATGTCTTGAACTGTTCGAATGTTTTCGCTTGTGATGCTGGTCCAAGGACGGTGATCGTGTTTCTGTTTTCCACTCGTGTCCGTCCTTCCTCAAACTTTTTATGCCAGGCAAACACACGGATCCTTGACAGTGTTTGATCCCCAAACTGTGCTGTCATGTTGACTTCTTCACAAGCAAGAAATTGTATGATTATGCGTTGCGCAACAGAGGGGTGTACCTGTTTCTCCGACATTTTGGGCACTACTGATGAATTGGTTGAAAGCATGAAACGACCGGCATTCCCCACTCCTAATGACCCTACCCAATCAGACTAGACGCGCAGGCTCTGTACTGCCAACCTTAGTTGCTCAGGAATGAAAATCCCATTTATATTTGATCTACCTTCGTATAATACATTTGAACAACATATAAAATGAAAAGTAAACAGTGTGAAATTAAATCATGTATTTTTAAAAAATCGATCAACTTTTGTTTATTTTTTTGTTTTCATGGACTTGTCAGTCCGTTATCTCCTCCTGCTGAAACTCTGGTCACATGAAAGAATAAAGTCATCCTAAAGATTATCTCACTCTGACAGTGAGTAGTGAAAATGAATGAGAAACTGGAAAGCAATTTTTATATCCATAGTGAAATTGGTTCTTACTACAAAACATGGAAAGAGTAAAAAATTTTTAATGTGTTGGATTGGTGATGCAATTTGCTAAACGGGAAACTTTGTCAGAAACAGATTCATGTTATGTATTATTTGCAAAAACCATACAACTGAGAAACATATAAACATGGTTCAGCTGTAATACAATAAATTTACCAGTATTATGATATCCAAAGATTGTCAAAAAAGCACCAATTAAGACAGATTTATGTTCTTCTACAAAAGAAGTTTGTAATTCAATAGCAGCTTTCAAACGATTGGTCCAAATAGCAGCATGACTGTTCATATTGAATATTTGCATTTCATAGATTCCTGAAATAAAAAGGAAAAAATTAAAAGTTAAATATTATAAACAAGAAAAAAAAAATCTACGTTTAATCTGTTGTTTAAGATGTTCAAAATTTTTATCGTAACAGGTTATAAAACTTGGCACCATCTTTGTAAGTATATAAACTGCAGTTAATTTCAGGAAACCAACTTTTATAAATTAATTTTTAATTAAGAAAAGTTGACTTACTAAAATTAGAAGCATTTTATTTGTTTAATTCATTTATATATTATAATTTTAATATATTAATAACCATTAAATTTCTTTTTTTATTGTATTTACAAACTAAAATGTGTAAAACATTTGAAATATATTATGCACTAATGATAAGTAATGATTCCTAACTTGTGGTCTACAATATCACAGACCAAAAGCCACAAAAATTGCAATCATAACAAAATATAATAAAAATCTATACTAGCTACATACAAACATAGCAGAGAATAAAATATAAGTAAAATACAGCAAGACCTCCTTTAGCGCTTCCTCGATTAACGCTGATTCACTATAACACTGAATGCTTGAAGCCTAAAAAACGCTCAAAATTTACACTGATTCAAATTATCATGGCATTTCATTGATTCGTATATAATACAATTATTCCCGAACACGAACCAATCAGCAAGAGATGGCAATTCGTTGTAACACTGTACTTTACTTAAATTTATGTTTGTTTGGTGCAATATTGGAAAAAATATGACATCACGGATGCCATAGGCAATATCAACTTTGCTTGACAAGAATTAACTGATAAATGCATAAACGGAGTGTGGAAGAAGATATGGCTGGAGGTATCCAAGGACTCTCACGAGAAGAGCCGATCATTGACCAAATTGTTGACCTAATCGATGCAGCAAGACTAGGAGATGTAGATGAGAAGGATATTGAGGAGTTACTGAAGATTTCTGATGAGAGCCTTACCAACGATGACCTTCAAGAACTGACAGAACAAGGAATTCATATAGAACTGGAAAATAGTGATTCTGAAAACAAAGAACCCAAAGAATTTCTCTACGGATTTCCTTAGTAAAAGTTTGGCAATGATAACGGATTTTCAGATGAGATGATGTCCTCCTTCTTAAGAGTTCAAAAATTTTTTCTAACTTCAAAAGAGATTCACCAACTGAAAAAACGTCAGGAATCACTGTACTAAAGTAACTATTTCTTACTTTAGGTTTAACATGAAATATAAATATTTCACTCCAAAACTAGTTTCTCAGTAAACAATATCTAAGTTCAAGATTACATGACAAATTTATGAGTGTCCTTTCATTATTACTAAATACTTTCTAAACATTTAATAAAAGAATATATGTAGATAAAGATGAAAAATGAGTTAAATATATAACAATATCAAAATATTTTTTATTTTGTTTGGTGTCACTACTTGGTGAATTTATAGACACTTGGCAAATTCATCTATTTAATCCATAATCTTTGCAGAGATGCATTTCAGGCCTTCGCCCCTCTTCAGTCTGTTATGTAATATACAAAAAAAATTGGTACGAAAGAAAACTTAAAGAAAGCTACGAAATTACTACAGACAAAAATAATATTAACAAGAACCTAAGCATCAAAATTCATAAAAGCTGATTACAACTATTAAATAGAATATCATAAAAAGTATATTTATACAGTTGTAGGTGTGACTGTGTGCAGCATTCTGGGAGGGAGAAGTTACATGATGTGAGACATGCGGGGGAAGCAGTCGAGTTAGCAGGGAGGGGAATGTAAGTGGGAAGACATAGTGCGGAAGGTGCTGGACAGATGCCCACCAGATGCAACACACGTATATTACGTAACAGACTGAAAAGGGGCGAAAGCCCGAAACACGTCTCTGTAAAGATTATGGATTAAATAGATGAATTTGCCAAGTGTATAAATTCACCAAGTCGTGACACCAAACAAAACAAGAAAAAAAGACACGGTTTTGACAAAACAAATATCAGAATATTTTCAAGATCTAGATTAAATTAAATTAAATTGACAATATGGAAAAGATAGTTACAACATTGGTAGAATAACTCATGATAAATAATGCTAAAAATGATTTTGTATAATTTGTATTTAATCTCAATAAAGAAAATCTAGAAAAAGAGAGAGAGAAAAAAATGTGTTCAGTAAAAGTTACAGATTACATTTATAATTAGAAAAAGTTAAATCAATCACAAATAAGAAAAGATAAATTGCTTTATATTAGAAATGATAACCAATACTGATCCAATGTCAATACATCAGCTTATCAGAATGTTCCCAACATATCAGAATTGGTTCATTTTACAAACCAATTCTCCAATTTTTTTCTGATATACACCCTTCATATTGTTTTGCACAGCAGACATTTGAATATAGTAATGGACATATCATGCTGTAAAACTAATCCGAGAGAGACAGAGCATCCATTCTACATATGATTTGACACCAACAGCCACATGACATATGGTTGTTTTCATTTTTAGTAGGTGCCAACTTGGAAAAGGGCTTCCGTTATGTGGAAGACCAGATGCATTTTTAGTGATGGACGAGAAACGTGTGGGCAATGCTTGTAGATCTGAAAATACTTCAAGCCAATTGGGAATTTGATAACAAGGTTTTCTCAATCTGACAATTTTTCTATGCTCGTATAAATTTATTTAAGGTGTCAATTAAAAGTGGCTGACAATATTTACAAAGTAAAAAATACACAATAAAACAAAAATGTATAAAGAAAATATAGAAGATACAAAAATGTCTTCACTTTTCCCTTTTCCAATCACCAGGAACTAACAAACAGTCTTACTACTCCAGAGTTGTAGTCTAAAATAAAAGGTCATCTCTGAGAAGGAAGACTGTTTGTTAGTTCCTGGTGGTTGGAAAGGGAGGAAGTAAAGATGTTTTTGTATCTTCTGTATTTTCTTTATATTGTAAATATACCACCTGCCATTTTAAATTAAACTAAAATGTCTTTATTATGTATTTTTTCTGTCGTAAATATTGTCAGCCATATTTAATTGAAACTATATTTTTAATTATTGGCTTGTCATCGGTGAACTTTTTAAACTGCTTCGCATATTTTTGCAGAGGCGTAGCCTCTAATAAAAGTTGTCTCCGTAGTGAAAGACTGTTTTTCCTGATGATTGAATATGATAAAAAGTGACTACATTTTAATTTCTTCTACATATTTTTTACTATTATTTAAGGTGTGTTTCAGCTTATTCCTCAACAGGGCCAGAGTCAGACTTAGACAAAGTAGATAATTACAATTGCCTAAGGTCCAATCTGAAAGTAACCTGTAAGTCTTCCAACATGCATGATATAACAAGTAGCTACTGTACTTTCTTTTAGCTATTACTATTAATATATAAATTTAGCTAACTAATTTACCTTTTTGTGATGGTGTAATTAATTGGCTCCATGGCAATAACATCATAATAGAATTTTTTTGATCCATCCACATTGGAGCAGCTTTCTTTATAAATTCATTTTGCCATCTCTCGTCTTCAGCTAGTGCTTTTCTTACTTTTGTACGATGGGCGTAATTGTCTACATAGCAAAAGAAAATTAATTTATTTCAATAATTGCTTCAATATGTTGTCTAATTCTGAAAACAACTATCTCCATCCTGAAATATTTCTTAAGAGAACAAAAGAGAACATTACTTGCATAATTAAGTTAATTTCATGATATTTAGAATGGAATTAATACACCCAGGTTTTGTATCAACATTGTGTTCTTATAGAACATGATGCAGTATGAAATGACGCAAATCAAAATACAATTTTCCAGAAAAAATATTTTAAAACATTGTAAATTATTAAATCTTTAACAGGAAAGCATTAGAAGATTTAATAAAAAGACTGCATATTAAAGGTTTTTAAGGTTTGGTTGTTTGTAAGTGCAGTTAGAGAAGAGTTTAATCATGTTACTTTTAAACTTCTTTTTCATTCATAAAGAGTATTCATAATCTATTGTTTTTCTTGCTATACCAGCTTTCACAGATTTCTTAAATGTCGCAAAGGAATCACTTTTCCCAATTTTGTTTTTGTTAGTACAGGGTTCTATGGCAAAAGCCAACAGTTTATCAGAAAAGTTCCTTGGAGCAACATTCAATTATGAAAATTTGTCAATGGAGGGACCAGAGTTGTTTTGTGATTTAAAAAACGGCAAAAAAATATTCTTCAAAAAAGACAATACCAATCAATAAAGTGGTCCAACAAAGATGAAATAAGGATTGAAAATCATTCCATCAAAATATGTGTTCACAATTTATAGCTTTTGTAGAATGCACTCTTCTAAAAGCAAGAAAAACTTTCCATTAAAAATACCTCTGTAGAACTGTAAATGGTTTCATTGATCAAACTCAAGGTTTTTGAAATTGATTTTAAAGTTTAATGTTGGTTTTTTAAGGATTTTTTCAAATTGTTTCTAATTTGCAGTTTGTAAATTCAATTGCATTAACTCTTTCATTACTCATTTCTTCTATCTATGTCATCTATGTCACTGTGAGGTCCACTCACACTCGACGATGGAGGGAATATGATCAAACTAATGCTTAGATTCGAATGTTATAATTCCTGTTTGACACTTGTGAAGATGAAGAAATTTGGTGCTATATGTCACATTTCTTGTTTGATGTTTAGATAGGGAAAGGAAAGTGATGTTGATATAAAACTTTGCTTGTTACATAATATCTGGTCAGAATTGAAAAAGAAAATACTTTCTTGGAGGAAGGGTAGCTCAGAATCTTGTAGACACAGCTGCATCCTCTCCAAAAGGGAAAAAGAAACACCATTTTCTCTAATTTACAGCCTATTGTTTGCAGAAGTGTAACTGAAACCTTTGGAGAGAGTTGGATCCTTATCAGAATGGATAGGATCTTC
Organism: Centruroides vittatus; assembly: GCF_030686945.1. NCBI lineage: Eukaryota > Metazoa > Arthropoda > Arachnida > Scorpiones > Buthidae > Centruroides > Centruroides vittatus. The sequence goes on along the minus strand of NW_027120681.1, from coordinate 11,210 downwards.
ATCTCCATGACCCAGTTCAGTTCTTAGCAACAAGACAGGGACCAATTGTTAAGGGAGAAGAGGCAGACTACAACTAATCTGTCTGAATTTTGGGAAGAATTTTATAAAAATCCATATTATCAAGGTCCTTCACATATGGCTTACAAGCCCAAAAGCAGGGCTTAAAGCAGTCATGGCAATAAAAAAAAGTGAGAAAAAAGAGTTCACACTGAAAAAAAGCTAAAAAAGCTAATAGTCTTAAAATTAATGAAAACAGGCATTATTAAAAAAACACACAAACGCACACATATTTTGTATCAATAACATTGCGTATGATATTAGATTGATTATTAAGTGGACTGATAAGATTAAATATGAAAATAGTTAGGCTGAGTTTATACTCCAGAAAAGTGACCAGTAAGACTGCATTAAGCCAGAACAGGCCTGCATTAAGTTTTCATGTGCCCCGTACAGAATTCCCACCATTACACAGCAAAGCAAATGGAATAGTAACATAACTACCAGAATGTGTTTCCATATAACATGCCAAATTTCAAATGCCATTTATTTCAAGGTACATTTTTTGATTTCTTCATAAAAAAAATGTAATTAAAGAAGAAAAAAAACAACTTCTGGCAGAATCAGTGGGTTGCATGTTCATTATATAGCAGGGGTGGGCAAGCAAAAGTTCAGTGGGAGCCGAAATGTAGGTTTTGCAAAATGCATGGGAGCCGCAGTTCTGTACTTTTTTACTCTGTACTGCAGTTCTGTACCTTGATTTTATTATATAATATAAAACAAGTATTGAATTTTTTTAATAAACATATTTTCACAAAATTGCAGAAGAGGTTGGAATCTAAATAGGGTTGTGCCATGATATTTTAACAGAAATATTGAACATACATCAAGTTGCAGCAAAATTTGTGCCTTGAAAAAGGAAAATCTGGAAAAGGAAAATCTGTGGAAATAAAACTGTAAAAATAATAATAAAAGGCAGAAATTAACACTTTCGGCAAGAGCCACATAAAACTCAAAAATGCGACTCCAAGACCGCATGCGGCTCTCAGAGTCGCATTTGTCCATGTCTGTTATATAGCAATACCACTAGTAATGGTGACCCAATCATTTATTTGGTAATTTTATCAATATTTTTTAAATGATTAAAAATAAAATTACAGAATTCATTACTGGTAATACTAGTCTCACAAATCTATTCCCCTGAATACAATAAAACAATTTGTTAGTCATTCGACCCACAACTGACAGAGAAGAGAGTTTATGAAAACAATGTAATTAAACATTTAGCAGTTTGTTGTCCTTCACAGTGGGGAACCGGCAGAGTCTATTACTTTTATGGGAGAAAATATACAAAGCTTTCTACTACCCTGAAGTTGAAAAATAATACAATCCCATGAAATTTAACAAATCTGACATTAATAAGTAAATGATGAAATTATTTACAGAGAGTTGATATTTGATAAGTTTAGTTTTTTGCTCTTATAGAACAAATTACAGAAATTATAAATAAAAATCTCATTTTTTAAAAATTAAAATCATAAAATTTCGCTTACAAAAGATCGAGATGGAACGCACGCTTTTTATTTTTATAATCGCTTTGTTTTATTAGACACAGATATTATTCTTATATAGATTTATTAATTATAATAAACATACATTATGTATAAAATTACATTAAAATAACACTGTAATTAACGTCTGAAATGAAAAAGTAATTGAATCGAGTCTCGCCTCCATATTAATTAACGCGCATTGGTGTAGCCAGAGTTTGTTATGGGGGGCCTAGAGGCTGTAATTTTCTGGGGACCCGCTCTGTGGCTCCATCTGGAAACCCCTCATGCCATGCAACCTCACCTGGGCTTTGCAGGACACCACCATCGGCACCCTGACGGATTCCTGGTCAGCAGTGCTCCGCAACAAAGGCCAGGACCACCTATGCCCTTTCGCCCCCTGGAGGTACAGTTGCACGTCATCTCGCCACGCAGAGACGCTTTTGGCCCGGCTCCTAACCGAGACGGCCCCGTTACGTGCTTTCCTTTACTCATGGCATCTACACGACTCCCTGGGGTGCCCCCATTGTGGCGCAGCGGAAACTACACTTCATTACTGGCTACATTGCCCCAAACACACTATAGCCCACAAGGACCTAGGCAACACGATGACCCTAAACATGTCTCTGGTGCGCACGCTGACACCTGTCTACTGGCCGCCGGCCTCCATCACTCCTAGTCAACACGTAGCGGCGCTGGAGCGCTACATTAGTTTCACTAGCCGTTTCGCTTAGCAACTGGCAACATCGATCGGAGAAAGAGGTGCAAAGGCTATAATCTCCATAGTAAATTGAATAAGAAAAAGAAGAAGAATTTTCTGGGGAGGGGCACCAGGTTAACTGGGGGGGGCGAGCCCACCCATGCCCCTTCCTGGTTACGCCCATGTTAATGCACCACAGTAATTAATTGATCACATTGCATCAAATTAAATAATTTATAAAAATTAAAATAATAAATACGTTTATAAAATAATTGGCTGTATCTGTTCGCAATGATAATGTAAAACACACTGTACTTATAGTTTAGCATTTCCGATATTTAATTTATTTTTGAATTTTAAAATATAAGAAAAACAATTTTTTAAATAAAGTTTTACGCATTTATATCTGCAACTTTAGATAATACAAGGATATAAGAATCCATCAAAAAAGTTAGTTAATAATAATTAAAATTGAGAAAAAATATAAGTTTCTTTCGAGGTAAGGAAACTTGTAAAAAGTCAGGTATGCAATCACGTGACGCCCATCTCCCCACTTTGCGTAACCAAATGGTCGAAGTTGAAATAAAACCCCAGCAGAAGTAAAAACAAACATCGGCGCATGTATAGGACAATAAACTTGAACGGGAGCAAAGATGAGACATGACAGCATGTAATTTATGCTAATTACTTTCTAATATTAAAAAATTAAAATCTTCAATAAATTATAATTAAATTAATTTTTTGACTGAGTTCGACTAGAAGCATATCGAAAAGCTAGATTGAAGTGAAAATAGTGGTTTTTCGACGCTAAATATTTGCAAATTAATTTTTTAATTTGGTGCCGGATTGACTACAGCTGTTCGAATGCGCACGTGCGTGATGAGTTTTATAGTTTCTGTCGAAATGGAAAATAAAGAACACCGTTAGAATACAGAAAACCGTGGTGCATGCCAAATATATAAGCACCCACTTAAAACCAAACTTTTGTCTTTGTCTAAAGATTGTCTCTACAGAAGTTATTAATATTTAGGATATTAGTTTAAAATCTTGTATTTCCTGGCACGAGATTCGCTCGATCTTTAATTTTACAGAGTGCTAGAAAGATACAAGCTTTGAAACGAGTGTCTTACAACGTTTTATTTAATAATAACAGTAGAAATCAAATTTATTATCGTTCAACAATTATTATTTTTGGTTTTTCTACGGTAGTCAAAAACGAGTAATGTCATCATTTAAGCTAAAGAATAGCAGGCGGTTGGGAAGAAGTTTGCTTAGCAACGTACTTCAGAAAGTATTGGGTTCTATACGATTTTCTGTTGCTAAAACATGAGTTTCTACTGTTAGTATTAAATAAAATCTATTTCTTTCTTTTGTCCACTGCACTTAAATAAATACAAATGCTAAAAATAATGCTGTATAAAAATCACTCTTAACGCTGAACTAGAAGTGTACTTATGTCTTAATGCAGCGTGATTATATCGAAGTGCCGCGAAGATCGGTATTTCACAAGGATACAAGCAAGGAGAACCCACGTGCAAATTCCTACAGCATGTGCAGAGTATCAAGCTTTGGGAAGCTCCTCGTTTTGTTAGTTTATATAAATGTAGTACACTACATGTGTATACGACAGTGCCTTATCATGTCGCGCACGGTCCATAAGGCATATGGGAACGTGCTGGTCGCTATTTCGCTCCTGAGCGCATTTACGAAAAAAAAATTTCACATGGGAAGTGAAAAAAGCTAAAAAAGTGAGTTTTTCTCAGAAAAAGCTAAAAAAGAGAGGAGCTATGAAAAAAAGCTAAAAAAGCTAAAAAAGAGAGTCACTTTAAGCCCTGCAAAAGAAATCCAGTTTTTTCTTACAAAAGTGACTGAGCATCTCTATGTGGTCGTATCTCCCACAAGAAGACCTGACAGTATCTGGGGTTGACCATCTCTCAGAGATGGAACAATTTGATTTCCTTGCTCACCTCTATCCCTCACCACAGTGGACTAAAGTTGGAGTTCAGACTTTGTTTTCCTTCCACTTTTGTTTGAAATAATTGTTGGATGACAGCATATTTTGTTACAATAAATACGATTCAAACCAGTAAACAGTGTAAGTCTCAGTGTCTGCCACCACTACTCCCATACAGTTCCATCCTCTTGCGTCATCCTGACAAAAACAACAGCGAGAGACCCTACTCCTTAACGTAACATAGGGGTGGTTTACCAATACGGCATCAGCAATTTTTTTCACATTACTCTTAAAAGTAGATTCTTTAGTTAAATTAACTCTTTCTTGATAAATTTTGCCAATGAATTTGCTAAATAGATTTTGTAGCAGTTATTGCTAAACATACCACAATGATGCAATTGTAGAATTATATGATACAAAAGAAAATTTTGGTTGTTTTGTACCATAACTGTTTATAAAAGTACCATCAAGAAGGAAAAAGTTTTTTATATCAATTTAATAGATGGCACATCTTTGCCATCTATTAAATTGATGGCAAAGATGTGCCATCAAAACTTTGCCATAATACAAACTACAACTTATATAAAAAAAGAAACCTGATTAACACGAGTAGGTCCAGCATCTGTTACGCAAACTGAAATGATATAAAGTAATACTTGGACAAACTTAATTTAGATAATGTAAAACAGTTTGTTTTTAGATGATTGTATCTTTAATACAAAAAACATTTTTAATCATATAAAAAACCAAGCCTGAAATGTAACCCAAAAGATTTTTTTAAATATTTTTGGAGACAATTGATTTTAGTATTAGATAACTTATATATTAGCGAGGTTGAGGTTGAAGTTTTAAATGCGAAAACGTGTACATCAGACGTTCCGCACCGCTTTCCTGTAAGCCTAGAAGTTTGACAATGGCACTTGGAATGTCGAGCATGATTCCACTGACTTTCCAAATGTCATTGTCAAACTTCTACGTTTACAGGAAAGCGGTGCGGAACGTCCGATGTACACGTTTTCGCGCTTAAAAATTCGGCCTCAACCTCGCTATTATCTTTTAAATTTACTAATTTTATTTTCAATTTATCTATATATATATTATTAAACTTACCATATTCCCAAATATGAACCACTTCATTCATACCACCTAATTCTGATGTCCAAAAGCCTGCTAATTTTGAATGGCTCATTCTTAAGTGCATTAATTCTTCAGTCATTTTAACAAAATCTTTAGTATTTTTTGGATAGAGCGTGTAGGTTCTTAATTCATAAATTTTCCCTTGCGGAACAGTAGAATCTTCTTTAATATTTCCATACTTTTGTAAAGGTGGAACGATATTTCCATTACTTAATTTACAAATATTTAAGTTCTGATAGATATTAATGCGAGTTTGCAGAAACTGTTGAAATAAAAAATTTTTTAAATTTGTTTAATAATTTTAATAATAATTAATAAATTTTTTGTTAAATAATTAAATCATATTAAATTAATTTTAATTTTATATTAAAGTGTAAATATGAAACCATAATAATCTTTAAATATTAATTTCCATATGGAAGTTATAGAGTTGTCCATTAATTACATGTATAGTTTTTGACACACTTTTGACATATTCCCTCTTTTTGTACAATGATATACTTTTGGCAAACCTCTTCCTTCCCCTTTAATTGTACAGAATTCATGCCTTGTCTGACATTGAAGAAATGATTTAAAAAAAAACTTCTGCAAATACTTTCTAACTGAAACTGGTAAGTAGATTTATAAGAACAGATTAATACATTCCTAATACAACTAAAAAAGTCCATGTAGGGGAGAATGAGGCAACTTCGGCATGTTAAGAATAAGTTAAATTTTGTGTAATAAATACTGCTGTAAACTGAAATAACAGCGTTGTTTATTGTCTACCAGAATGTAACCTTACCATAGAACTGGTTAAAATCAGTTTGGAAATAAAAATAATCATAATAATAATAACTTTATAAAGAGATAGCGATTGCCGAAGATGCCCCCATACCAGGGGCAACTTCCGCAACAGTAATGGAGCAAGGTAGGGAGGTATATAAATTTGTGTTATTAACAATGTGTACATTGGAATTGACTATTAAAACAAAGAAATACTCTTCTAAAGACCTATTTAATATTATAACAACAAAATACAAGATCAAAGGCATATTTAAGTAAAGAAAATGTAAACAAAAATTAATTATGAAAAAAATCAAACAGATAATAAATGAAAACATTCTAATGTAAGTTAAAAGCAATATAAAGTTAAATGAATTAGTGAACTCAAACAAACAGAAGAAATGAAATATGCTTAACAACAAATTGTTTATGCCCTACACATATCGCAAATAAATTGAACCACTCATTTTCCACATCTGTACAGCAACATGAGTCCACAGTTCACACTTGCAGCAGATAATCCACTTTTTCCGAGTAGTTCCATATTTTAGGTATTCTTGAAACCGTGTTTTCTTATATGTTGAGCATCAAACACAAGACCGTGTTATTTATTAAACACTTGGCACTTTTCCACTTCTATTAGTTGACTATCAACTAATAGTTCCATATTGTTCATTGCAATATATGCAATAAGTATTTTCGTCGTCATTTTTCAGTTTTTTAGGACTTTTCTGCCCTTTTCTTTAGTGAACTTCCAATCCGATTTCTCCAAATCCATTGCCTTTCTGCAAGTAACTGATTTTTTTAACTTTAGCCTTGGCTTCTAGTGTGGCTTTGTATGGGAATCTAGTTATTTCTTCTGCTAGTTGTTAGTTGTGGCCAAATCAAACCATAGCAAAACACGATCAGGAACAAGATCAGCAACACTGCTGAAGATGCCCCAATAGTCACGATTTAGAAACATTAAGTGAAACCCTAAGAATAAGGTACTAAGCCATGATCTGGTCATGTGAATAAGTTGATGTTTTATCCATCTAACAGAAAAAATAACTTTTATTATAGAATTATAACAAAACATGCCAATTCTATATAAATGGAAGCAAAATATTATATGAAATTGAATGAAACAGACAACTTATTTGATATTTCAACTATGCTTGTCGGAGAACAACACAGACACCACACTCAACAAGCCATCATTAAAACTCAATTGTCTAGCCTCTAAAGAGAGTCTCCTTTTATTTTGTTTCAAAGAAAATTTAATTGACAAACTTGCCCCGTATGCCAAAGTTGCCCCGGTCTCCCCTATATAACGAATTGCCATCCCTCCCAATCATATACAATAACGTATTTTTCAAACGCTTCTCTACTCCTTAAACTGTACACATAAGTAACGGACAGAACCATATAAATATAAGTTTATTTTACATACTACAAAACTTCATTGTTCATTCAAAAATACATATAATTAATTTAGAAAACCATACAGTGGAACCTTGCTTAACAAATATAATTCGTTTCAGAATCATACTCGTAATGCGAAACACTCGTTAAGCAAAACAATTTTTCCCATAAAAATTAATGTAAAATACGATAATGCCTTCCACACCGAAAAAAATACTCAAATATTTTATGTATAACGTTTATTCAAAAAAATTGTACGAGTGTAAATCGTGCGAGTTACTAAACTGATCAAGATTGAGAGTAAGACCGTACACGTTGTTGTTCCTGCACACCAAAAACTCATTGACATTTGGTTTGGTTTTCCAAAGTATAAAGATGTCATCAACATATTTTCCATACACACTAATGCTTGGTAAGAATTTGGGCAATACCTTCCCCTCTACCTGCCACACAACCAACTCACACAGGTCCCCTGATAGGGGACTGCTCATGAGTACACCCCATCTTTGTAAGTAAGTGGTGTTGTTAAACTGAAAAACTGAGGTATAGCATGAAATGTGCATGTGAATGTCAATGAGTTTTTGGCGTGCATGAACGACAATGTGTATGGTCTTACCCTAAATCTTGATCAGTTTAGTAACTTGCACGCCCATTTCCTTGATGTTGGCATACGCCTCAGCACTGGAAAAATAGAGACGAGTGTTTACTACAAACTAGACCACATCCCACTATTTATCCCCGCAAATTCATCTGATCCATTTTCTAACAAAATCGCAGCCTTCAGGGCCCTACCAGGTGAACCTACAAACATCACACCAACAGGCACAACACCATGGTAAAGCTTAAACGCATAGAAAAAATAGCTGACGAGCATGGCTAAACTAGAGTAAAGGCTTGGTTTGCAACTTGGCCTACGCCTATGCCAACCATCCTCCCCCACGCAGCATTGCGGGCGCCCGGTCTACAGCAGGTGGCACCCAACAGCCCGTTACAGACAACAGGTGCACTGTCGTCCATTACAGTCAGCATCTGGACTCCCTATACAGGAAGATTGCTAAACATTGTCGCACCAGTATCACGTATAGGAGAACCGGCACGATTTACGAGATGCTGCGCAACACTAAGGACGGGATAAATCTTGGCAGGGCCACTGGGGTTTATTCCGTCCCCATCAGGAACGATAGGTTCAGAAGGGATTTAGTTTACATTTGTGCAATCGTACGTTCACTTCGGAAACAGTCACAAAAGCATCAAGCTGACCTTAAAAACAACAGGCACACCACTGCCCTGGCAACGTACGTTGCCGACCCAAAAATTCGGGCAAACTTCCAGAGCACTAAGTTAATCTGGCAAGCCTTTCAATACGATCACATACGACACCTGGAGGCCTGGGAGATATATAAAGCCAACGTGCAAAGCACCTGCATCTACTTTAAGGACAGGGACTTGATCGCGCATGCATGGAGGTACCTGTTCGAGGAATTCAACGGAGCCAGGCAGAGCGGTGAAACGCAACACATACTATGTTTATTTCTCGGGCGCATCGTTCTGCCGGTCTGGAGGGGGATGACATTTACTTCTCGACCCAAAGAAGACCTTGGTAAAGGCCAAAAACGTTAGTTGGTTCTCTGTCGTATACAACACTGTAAAAGGTTTCTATCTGGGACTTTGCGAATATTATTCTTTAAATAAAGAAATTCACAAAAATTGCAAGTGATTAGTAACCATATAACAGCAAAGTAAGCATAGTAATATAGGTTTAAGCAATTCATCCAATGTTTATAAGATATAAAAAACGAAAATCAATATTATATCATATACATGGATTTAATGAATAATACATATTTAATATAAGGGTAGAATTAAAATTTGCATATATAATATCAACGCAATTAATATTAATATATATGCAATATTTAATATTAATACAACTAAAACTTTAAAAAAATCAAATCACGTGTCAAAATTTGAAACTTTCGATATCGATGATTTAATTAAAACTTTTTTTTATTTATTGTATGCTATTATTTAAATAGCCTAATAACCATTACTATTAAATCAATTTTTAAAAATTATAAATAAATCAAATAGATACGAGGATGAAATTTACGAGTTTAGTAATTCTATTAAACATCGTGTTCCTCTTCTGAACCGAAGATCCGGAGAGGAAACTATACCACGTGACTCCACCACACGCCATCTGACAGAAAACAGTGGGAAAAAAAATTCTAGTATATAATTAAAAATGATTATGAAATTATTTCTTCGAATTTTCTATACATCCTAATGCAATAATAATCATCCAATACATTAAATTAAAAAAAATAAATAAATTTCTAGGTTTACAATGTATTAGTGAGGTCGCGGCCGACGTTTTCAACGCGAAAACGTGTAGGTCGGACGTTCAGCGCCGCTTTCCTGTAAGCCTAGAAGTTTAACAATGTCGTTTGGAATGTCGAGAATGATTCCGCTGACGTTGCAACCTCTCTAATAAATGAGTAAATGAACCATAATACGCCTTCAGATGCTGAGAATATGTTCACTAACGTTTTAAAACTAATACAATCGGGTGTGTAACTGAAATTCGAACGTAGTTTTAAAAATTTCACATTTTCTCAGTAACTAAAGGTATTTGGTAGTTCAAAAGCTGAGTTCGATATTTAGTTACTAATAAATGAATACATTGCCTGGGCCGTGTTCAGTAACTCAGAATGCTAAATAAAAACTAATAATTAAAACCGCTAAGCTAAAAAGTATTTTTGAGTATCTTTCATAAGTTAACGATATGAAAGTTGATGTTGCATTAATACGCGAAACGTGCAATTCCGACGGAGACGAATAAATCTCTCGAAAAAGCGAAATAACATTGGTAGAAATAAATTGAAATCTTAAGAATTTCATTTATTTCATGCCATAGCCGGTCTATCAAGTCCCGTTCCATACGGTTCGGCTGCCAACATCGTGGACCTTTTCTTACCGCGCTAAATTTAACAGAAAAATTCATCACAAAACGATTATTGATGCTAATGTGTGAAATTCTATTTAATCCATGCAAGATGTGTGATTACCAGAGCCCCTTCGGCCGCCAATTTAAAGTCTTTTAATGTTTAAAATTGGCGTTTCCACTTCCCGGGACGAAGACCCAGGAGTTGGATTTGTAGGAAGCGAGTGTTCGGGTTGTTTCATTCTGTCGAATTACACAGAACGAGGCGCTTGATGTGTAAGTGCGTGAGTGCGAAAATTCGAGTAAAGGTTAAACGGTGTAGACCTTCGTGTACAGTAATGTTGTGTCCGTGTGTGTGTGTGTGTCCGTGTCCGTGTGTGTGTGTATGTGTGTGATCGAAGAACATCTTCGGCATGTCTATAAACAGAAAACAGTAAATTACGATACGAGAATAAAATGTGTTAAAAAATAATAAAAAAACAGTTCTTACCATCGGAGATTTCGAAAAATACTAACTTGTCCACTTGGTCCTCTTCGCGGTAAAGTTGGGGAAGAAGAAGAATCTCCATCCCTCCCCAACTTCCAAATCTTTGTGTTTTGTAGAAACATTTGGGAGAAAAATCTCCCTCCCAAATGTTCCTACAAAACACAAAGACAGTGAGAAAAGGACAAGTTGATTCACATACTACCTAAGGTGAACATTATTACCCAGTGGCGTGCCGTGACATTTGTTGATAGGAAAGCTGTGTTTCTGTAAGA